>NW_026556786.1:0-31289 GCF_029017545.1 Prosopis cineraria
GTTAGGGAAATGAATGGCACAAAGAGAAATGGAAACAACAGAAAGATACAAGTCATCAAACCATTTTATGTCACTTGTAAATGTTGCAATGAACATCCTCGAAATGCTTTCAACAGGTAAAGAAGCTCAGGTAAGATATGGCATAATGATGGCCTGAGGAACCATAGTTCGCATATTCAAGACGATTCAGGTAAAAGTTCTTTCCAGGTGATGAGTAAAAGATGCCCCCATGGTTTTTCAACTTTTTGCCACCAGAAGTAGAACTGCCCCTGCCTAACAACAGCAAGCATTAGGATTCTCATCAGCAATAGCACTCTCAAGAGCAACTCCAACATTTTCTTTTTGACACAAATGGTAATGATGGTCACTGTTTGCCCTCCAAGGAGGCTACTATCCTACCACAAAGTACACCTGAAGTTGACTGTAAGACACCAGTAATCTTATTTTCCATTTGCCTGTCACCACCATACAAGTTCACCTGTAGAGGTAATTCCTGCTCCAAAACTGGCTGAATGCATTCAGACTGCACTTCACTGTCCACCAATATCTAACAGTATTGCCCAAATTCACGCCTGGAAAGTTGTTCAATAAGGGCCACAGGCTCCTTTGTATCCAGACTTGTATCTGGCATAGCATGCAGCATGCGAGATATAGGATCATCACTAAGCAAGATGCCTCTGCACCAATCCAAAAGAAAGTTTTGCTCTGCCAACAACTCGTTTATAATTTGCTATGGCACTGTCTGAACACATATCATTTCTCTTCATAGCAAAAACTCTTTTGTTTCCTTTTCCCGCTTGAGGTGAGCCCTTGGGGAATGCTCGGACACGGACATGGCACTTAATGTCCACATGCTCTCAAAACCAATATCATCATCACACAACCCTTCAGAGCCACCGTCGTCATAAATATTCTCTGAATAAGAAACCCAATCCGATTCCGGATACCACAGCAACAAATTTCATGATTGCCACAAACTAGCAGGACCTTATCTCCAGCTAACAACTCACGGCCTTGCCCCTTCTAACTTTGATTGACCCCGTTCAAAAAACCCCATTAGATGCCGCTCGAAACCCAACGCCATCCGGGACGTCGGTGTTGCTAGCATGAAATGACATTACCCTATTCCTAAATTCGTGAACAAGACATTTAGCGGAATCCTTGAGTGACAAAACCCCGGCCAGAATATAAAGTTTACGGAGTGAACCGTCAAAGAAAATCTGGCAATGTTGCTTACTGACTCGGCGGTCACGGAAGACAAATTGAGAGTAACGATGTCTCCGACCGATCGTGTAAGGACGGTCAGCACGAATATGGATGGAGTGGCACTCAAAACCGGTGACATCGAAGGAGGAAAGCAGAGGCACCTCGAAGTGCTTCAAATCAACAGTGGCTGCTATCCTACCGGCAATGTTTCTCGATTTCTTCTTCGAAGGGGAACCGTGATAGGACTTCACAGAAAAATCATTAACGAATTCTCTCTTACGAGTGTTAGAAATACTGTAAGTACTATCGTTGGCTGAGGAAGATAAATTCGAATCGATCATGGGGATGAAATCTTTATGCATTCGATCATAATAATACGGATCATAAAAGAATAAAAAAATTGGTATGAGAGGGGAGCATGAGGAGGAAAAAGCCTGAGAGACTGATCTCTCCGTTTCTTTTCCCTCCAAATTCCAAAATTTCCCGTTCGCGACAAAATACTAATAGATGTTAGAAAGTCAACAGCACGCAATCGAACGGGGAATGTATTCGGGGCAGGTGAACCATTGAGTGTGTCTCAGCCGTCGAAGAGATCGACTATCCATAGCACGCCACGTCGTCAACTGCATGGCCCCTTTTCTCTTCAACCCCCTAGCAAAGTAGCAAGTAGGAAGTTTTAAGAGTTTTATGTTTTCCAAATGTTCCGCGCACCTAAGCATGCGAGTTAGCTCAAAGCCTCAGACTCACTTATTCAATAAGTATTTTAATTGGATCATTAGATATCATGGTGCGTAAATGCAGCTCTTGTTCAAGCAATTATTCAGGGCTTCTAGGGCTCTCCATTAAGCTTGTTGGAAAACCAATTATCGGACTTGATTAGTCACGTTTTGTTGTTCAAAATAAATATTCTCATTTTTATAATTTTCTAAAGTCACATAAATGAATTAATCAAATTCAATTTCACTTAAAAATTATTAAAATATATTTTTTTCTAAAAATTCAAAGTGGCCCTCAAAATAGAAAACTCTTTGCATAAGCTACTTCTTCTTTAAAAATTTGAAATTTAATACTTTCAAATATCATATAACAAAATTTTTGATTGTCATTTGATTAAATCATATGACACGATACCTTTATCGAATGAGTAAATTTATGATACTCATTTAATTCAAATCCATAGTGACTAGTCATTGTTAATTTAGCACTTAGGCACATTTTAATTTTACTCTCTCTCACCCATCAATTACATGGTGCTCATGTGTCTTGATTCACCCCTTAGAAAGGACAATGAAATTTGATAAGAGTTTATTAACATTGTGTTTTTCAAGTTAAAAAAATGGACACTTGTTTGATTGGAGAAAGTAGGGGTGAAAATAGGTTAGAACAAACTAGGTTTGATTAAATAAGGCTAAGCCTGTATAGTATATTATAAGCTTGAGTCTGACTTGAAATCTGTATAAGATTTTTTTACTGCTCAAGTCTAAATCTACCAAAAACTTGGCCTGACTTGAAAGTTTACTTAGAAGTAATTTTTTAAATAGGTTTGCATTTTAATTTTAAACATCTCAAATATACTTTAAAAACTATTATAATATATAACATATAACTTGATTATTAGTTACAATATATAATAATTAAAAAAACTTACCAACTATAATACAATATGACAATAAAACAACAACATTAATTAATTATATAAATTTCAATATGTTTGAAAACATAACTAAAAATTAAAAAAATATTAATTAAAAATTAAATAATAAAATTGATGTATTTGTGATATATTAGATAGTACATGTGTGTGTGTAAATAAGTTAATTTGTTAGGTTTGTAAATTAGGCCTTAAAAAAATAAATTTAAACTATTTTAAAAAGTTGAACTTGAAATAAGTCAAACTGTAAACTTTTGTTAGGAGTTTGTCTATTCTCACTCTTAGAGAGAAGGGTAAAATTTTTCCCTCCTCAATTTAGAAAAATGAATTAGCTAGATAGCCATGTATATACAACGAAAAAACTGATTAAAGTATTGGCAAAAAAAGATTAAAGTAACTGTTTATTATATGAATTTCCTTGGATTAACTAAGTTATAGGAATCTTTAACTCTAAAATTAATTGTAAATTATAAAAACTTGAAAAATTAGAAACTTAAGGATCAATTACCCATAACTTTAACCAAGAGCTGGATAAAATGTAAGTGAAATTGTGATAACCAATTAACATCCTCGCTTGAGTAGTTAAACACTACAACAGCCAAAAAAAAAAAAAAAAAAAACCTGAAAAAGAATGCAAAAGTAGGCAAAAACGGTAGAACACGCTGCAACATTAGTATGTCTTTGTTCTTCTGTCAACGTAAAAGCCATACATCCTAAGACAAACCTTTCTCCCAAAAGCATTGACGAAGCTAAGATATCAACAACTCAAAGACCACGACAACGCCATCTGCATTTACTGATATTCCATTTTTCACCCTTCGGCCTTCACTGTAGCCAGCGAGGGCCCCGTTGAAGAATATATTTTTGTTTCCACTTCCGACCCAGATCTGAATATGCGGAACCCTGCATTTCTTCACTTTTCGGAGGGAAGTGAATCCCAAAAACCTGATAGCTAATTTTTTTTTTTTTTGTTTGGGTGAATGATAGCTAGAAAGTTTGCCAGAGCAAGAATCCTTGACGTGACAAGAAAGCGCAAATTCAACCCAGAATGGAAACTCATCGGTGAGACGCAGAAGAAACAGTAAAGGTAAGATCGAGGTTGAACCTTGGCTTTTTTACTAATTTGGAAATCAACCTTTAGACACCATTGATACATGGAAAACATTCTGTGACTTCCACATCGCACTAGCTGCTTCGGAGTCGGAGAGAGCCACCGTCTGTTCTGTCCTCCTGAGTAGACGAAAACCCATAATCGAAGTCTCCCACAGATCTATGTCGCAGATGATGACGATGATTATGATTGTTTCCTGCATGAAGATGATGAGCCACTTTCTGGGTGGAAGCTGTCTCATAGACATGGCTCTGAGTTTTGAGCCTGAGGACAGATATCGGCCATGTTGATGTAGCTGAGAGAAGCTCCTGATGAAAGACAGTGATATTTTGGTGGCGAGTTCTGTTTTTTCTCTTGATTGGCTCTGAACACAAGAGGAAAAAGACCCTCCATTTACGAGCTACTAGTGTTCTAAAGAAGAAATCTTGCAGAGTGATTTCAATCAAAATGCAAGATTCAGAGCAGTTAGCTTTGCTGAGTTAGGTGGGGTTTGATATTTATCAAGTGGAAGGGGCATCAGGCACGAGTTCTCTCAGTTCTCTCAGGAATTTTGACTCTTCGAGGAAGCTGCTCGAGTTCGTCCACAAAATTTGACTTTTGTGCCCTGCTTAGGTCGTGGACAGATAAGCAGCGAGAATCTTTTTTCTATTCTTCTATTCAAAATCACCATCTGCATATGCTTTGCCTCCATCTCATGTTACACTATAATACAAGTACAAATAAAGATTTGAAATAGCAAGCCCTCGCAAATAATTTTATCATGACCCACGGATACAATGAAGACAGTCTGTTGAAGGGGCAGAAGAAAGGCTGGAATTTACTGTTATAACCTGCTAGTAAACACGTCTTATTGAGATTAATTTAGAATAGATCGCCAGAGGTTTTGCTTTCTCGACAGCTCAATACAATGAAGAGAATGAAAAATTCAAAATAGGAGAAAAGGACTTAACAAATCATAGCGTTTAACAAATTTTGATTTGCAATGCATCCTTGAACCCTGGGAAATGTAACAAACCACTCGATTGATCATGAACTTGCACGACTGTGACTTTTACTAACCATATATCGATCAATAAATTTTAATCAAGATGGATACTTTTTTAACAAGTCAACTTATTCTTTAAATAGCATGCATTACATAGAACCCATGAACCTTTAAGCATAGGAGAGTAACAAGGCAGGCGGCGCGCAAACGAGGTAGGCAAACAATAAGAGGTTGAAATTTTTGCCTGGCCTGTTTTGTAAGTATGCTTCCTCATGTTTTCTCAAGTACCCATAATAATTCTTCGTATATTTCTTTCTTTTATTGTCGGTCTCGAGGACTATCCAGCACCAATTAATGCAAGACGTGTTGCCTTTTCCAATGATGTTCATGGGAATAATTATTGTGGATCAACTTAAAACCCCGGGGGCGGGGGGGGGAGCGGGGGCGTGGTCGGGATCACTTTCGCTTATCTTAACCTTTAACATGCTTGTGGGAATCCTAGCAATCATTTTCGTTTACCTATCAATAAAATATTAACGATTAACATTTCACAAGGGCCCCCCCCCTAATTTGACATGGATATATCAGTATTCCAACAAATGACTCATGCAATACTATTTTTAATTTTAATTAGATATTTATTCGAGGTAGAATAAGGATTGGATGGAGAAGGGAACCAGAGAGACATACAGGAGAACTAGAGCTAATAATATCAGATAAAGGCCACCTCAAAGAGGAGCAAATTCGAGGAGAAAAATCCTTATCCATCAAAATATTCATCCCTATTATCGTTAGAGTTGCTCGTACCTGAGTGATGTAGCACGTCAATGTTTTTTTCATGCTAGTTAAATTTCACATAACCACAAACGAAATCCACTTCTACTGCTTTAAAAATAAAGACAAACAATTGTACAAGCACGTCCTGCCATCAGATTTACACTCCGTAAGCATATCCATATCTCAAAATGCAAATGCCCACCACATGTGTATAAGCACATTGGAAGCAACAAGCAAATCTGAAAAACCATAGTATGAACTGGAAACCCACCACACATGGGGTAATAAAGAATTCACGGGATTATCCAGATATCAGATTCTAGTTATATCCATAAAGAATGTTCCATGACTAGCAAAATAAATATTAGTACTCACAGGTGAGGGTGGAGAGCATTCTGATATGACGGAAGTTCTGCTAAAGTGAATTCCAGGAACTGAAGCCACAAGATGGCCTGTTGCGCCTCCAATATCATATTTTGCCAACTAAACACTCCAATGGGCTTGGCTGGGTGCATCAGTCAAAAGAAATGCCATAAACCCAGCCAGCTGAGCAAAATCATCACAGTTACAATCCAGATGTAATTCTGCATTGTAAACATTTGGAAAATGCGATGCATAATTAGCTGAGATGACACGAGGAAAATCTTGCCATTAGTCACTCAGTTCCACTACATAGGCCAAAAATCATATAAAATAATTGATGAGTAGCACTTATACATCAGATAAACATATCAAGATGTTATAAATTGTTGATTAAGCATCAATAACATTTCATGTTAATTCATCAACTAGAAGCCTTACAATCACATTTTAAATAAGGAAAAGCATTTAGTATGACAAACCATCTGCATGTGATACCACTCAAATTTACATACCGAGTCCTAAAGCCAACAATTAAGTATATTATTAAATCCAAAAATTTGAGGCATCTTATTGGTCAAACTTCTCTTATAAATATTATATTTTGAAAGCTTTTTCAATGAAAATAAGAGGAACAATCCATCTGCCATACTCTTATAGCATACGATATAAAGATTTTAGAAAATTTTGATGTAGTTATATAAAGAAGCTGATAGTGGCAACTACCTCTGTACACAGACAATATATTGAAGTTAACTTGGATAAATTAATCAGTAGCTAATTAGTAAACCAGGGAAAAAGAAATTTTAGCGGTAAGTTGAAAACTAGATAGTGAAGGCATAGAGGCTGCAATGCATGCATGCATCATAAAGCATGATTGAGGTCGGAACTGGAACCCAGAAAAACCCATATATTGTCAATTCACAGTCATCGTTTCTGATCGAATTTGCATGCAAGGAGACCTCAGAAAGTCAATACTTTTCAGATGGAACCAAAGTTGACTATGAGTACAATGGGCATTTGACTTCCCTATCAACAGCATCATATATAATTTATACACCATAGCAGGAGCAACTTGTTTTCATCATCATCATCATCATCATTATTATATGTAAATATTGGCAACCAATAGTTGGGCCAATGGAATACCTGCTTTTCCAATAAATTTGTAGATGTAATGACAACTCGGATAGAACAAGCAGTTTTGGATGATGGCAAGCAATTAATCCCCTGCTTCTTACGGTTGTTACCAAAAGCTACCGAATCAGGAAATAGAGGGTACCTATTAACTAACATGAAAGTATTCCAAAATTGCTGACTAAGAAATGGTCTGCCTAAAGAATTCATCCAACTTTTCCCCCTAAAATAGTGGTTTAACTCAAGCAGCATGCAATTACCCCCTTATAATAAGATAATACTTACACTGCAGTTAGGTTAGGATATTCTGAGTAAGGCATACACGTTCTATCATCAGGTCTTGAGCTCCAGTATGTCACGGTGTTATGACAAGCATCTTTCCGCATTTTGCATACTGTGTGTACGTAGGCTTACGACAAATTTAATCAACCTCAAATGAAGATAATAGACATTGATTCATTGCAAAAATTGCAGAGATGCAAAAGTTCAATTGTCTGATTACTAGCCTGAGGTCAATAAAAAAAAATCGTCAGATTACTAGCTGAAATATACAGGGAGAATTATAAGGAAAATGTATTCTATTTACAACTTTATATTTTCATGCAACTCCATACATTTTTCTGTAATTTTGCAAAACCTGAAACATGTTTATTGTTTAAAAATTATGAAAATCGCAAACTTATCATATAACTCGTGTGGTTTAGTGCTTGATATGGATGATTTTACAAGTTAATTGCTGAATCTAAACAATGACCACATTCATTCAAGATTAATATTGGAAGGATAGAGAATTCCAAGTCCGGGACAACAGGCCCAGACATATTTGCAGGGAAAGGGATAAGCTGAATATGAACCCAAACTTCTGAAGGTGATTTTGTCAGTCTCCAACACATGAGGCATTCCCTTCTTCGTTTACATAGTTGGCGACATAAGCTGAATTGCAAAAGTCAGTAGGGTGGAGTCAGAGAAGAGCAAAGAGACGAGAGAAATATTGGTTGGAAAAGTTTTGTATTGTTACGTTGCAAATGATTGATACACTGTACGCATATATACACTCTGACAGAGCACTACACTATATGGTACAAACATGACTAATATACACGTGTCAATATCATGGAAGAGCACTATAAAATATCTAGATGGCATGCTTTATTCTAGTATGCTCTGTAGTGCTAAACCTAATATCTTTGGGCTTCCTACTTGGGCTTGAACTTAGGATGGGCTTGGTTTGGATATGCTAGACTATATCCTTAGCATCCCCCTCAAACGAGAGGGTAGAGATTGAATCTCGAGTTTGTCTCTAACATATACAAACCGAGCCCTGTATAGCGGTTTAGTAAAAAAGTCAGCGTTCTGCTCATTAGAAGGGACATAGTTGATTTTCAATTGCCCAGCTAGCACTTAATCACGAACATAATGCACATCAATCTCAATGTGCTTCGTTCTTGCATGATACACTAGATTTTCAACAAGGGCCACTACACTAATGCTGCCACACCACATAACTGGAGCTCTGATTTTTGGAATTTTTAATTTAGATAGCAGTGAAAGTAACCAAGCAAGCTCAGCTGTTGTGTTAGAGAGTGCTCGATATTCTGATTCAGTGCTGGATCTGGACACAACACTTTGTTTCTTGGAATACCACGACACTAGTAAACCTCCCAAGCATGTACAATACCCAGATATTGATCGTCTATCATCTGGGCAAGCTGCCCAATTCGCATCAGCATAGGCTGTTACATTTAAGAGCTATGAAGGTGAGATATACAAGCCAAATTGAGATGTACCCTTTAAATACCTGAAAATTCTTTTCATTCCTTTCCAATGCTCAATTGTGGGCTTACTGAGGAATTGACTGAGGTGATTTATAGCAAATGAGATGTTGGGTCTAGTGTTTGTCAAGTACTGCGAGGTTCCTAGAGCACTTCTGTAATCCGTGGGATCCTTAGGAAGGGTACCTTCATTTGCACTCAAGATTTTTCCTCCAGCCATGGGAGTACTACATGATGCAGTATATAACTTATTGAATTTTTTAGCAGATCTTCAATACACTTACTTTGATGTATGAAAATGCCATAAGAATCTCTTTGAACTTCAAACCCCAGAAAATAATGCAAATCACCAAGATCTTTAAGAGCAAAAAGATCATTGAGTTTTTTAATGAGTTTCTGCAATTCAAAAGGCTCACTCCTAGTTATCAATATATCATCTACATAAATGAGTAGAATGATCACATATGTCTCAGTAGTAAGAACAAATAAAGAATTATCACTCTTAATGTTATAGAATCCCCAATCGTGAAGCACTCCGCTCAATCTATCAAACCAAGCATGTGGAGCTTGTCTAAGACTGTAGAGTGCTTTACGAAGTTTACAAACATGGTGTGGTTTCTTTGAATCAACAAACCCTTTAGGTTGCATCATAAACACATCATCTGAAATGAAACCATTGAGAAAGGCATTGTTAATGTCTAACTGCTTCAATGGCTAGTTGAGTAACACAACAAGGGACAAGATGATTCTAATTGTTGCAATCTTAGCTACAGGACTGAAAGTTGCTCCAAAATTTACTCCTACATCTTGTTGAAAACCTTTGGCAACTAATCTTGCCTTATGTTTATCAACTGGTCCATTAGACATATGCTTAGTCTTAAAGATCCACTTGCAATCAATCACTTTTTGATTGTTAAATGAGACTTGATCCCATGTCTGATTCTTCATTAAAGCTGTATATTCTTTGATCATAGCTTCTTTCCATTGTGGAATAGAAAGAGCCTCATAAACAGTTGAAGGTTCCCTAGAATGATTTGATGCTGTTGAAGCAATTCCAATGAAAGGATATTTAGGTTTAACTATCCCACTTTTTGATCTTGTAACCATGGGATGACCAAGCAGAGGAGCAATATCTGATTCTACACTTGATGATTCTAAGTTCATTGACATTGGAATATTAGGAGTTGGCACAGAACTTTGTGAATTATCATTATTGCTGTCACGATTATCAAATTCAACATTTCTGCTATTTATCAAGTTATCTTCAGCAGAATTTAATTGTGCAAGATGTTGAGTTGCAGAACTAGGGGAGATAGCTGCATCCAGACTATTTGTAATTTGAATATCATTGGTAGTGAGTGCATTTTCTGGCCCAATTTGAGTAATGGAATCTGAGATTGGCATCTGAAATTGTTGGACACTAATTGGAAAAGAATTTGTCATTTGAGAAGTTACAATTACAGGTTGAGATTTGTTGATAAAGCCTTTGGAGAAGGGAAAATCTTTCTCATTAAATGTCACATGTTTGGAAATGAAAATTTTTTCAGAAGAGCTCAAGCACTTATAACCCTTGTGTTGTCCACTGTAACCTATGAATATGCATCTGGTAGAATGAAACTCCAATTTGTGATGATTGTAAGGTCGAAGGTTGGGATAAAAAGCACAACCGAAAGCTCTTAAGCCCTTGTAATCAGGAGTTTTCTTGTACAAAACATGGTAAGGGCTTGTACTTGCAATAACATCAGTAGGAAGCATATTAATAATGTGCACAGAAGTTTGAAAGGCTTCCCACCAATAATACAATGGCATATTTGCTTGTGCAAGCATGCTCAAACCCATTTCCACAATGTGACAATGTTTTCTTTCGGCCCTTCCATTTTGTGCTGAAGTATATGGACAAGACATTCTGCGTTGAATTCCTGCTTCATGAAAAATGCTTTGTAAAGCTTGATATTCACCTCTGCCATCACACTGAAACATTTTAATCTTGCTGTTAAACAGATTTCAACTAGATTCTTGTACTGTATGAACGCAGCTTTCACTTCTCCCTTGTTTCGCAACGGGTATATCCAAGTAAACATACTAAAATCATCCATGAAATGTATCTAATATTTGAAACCATTTGTTGAATTTAAGGGAGCAGGGCCCCACACATCTAAGTGAATGAGTTCAAGTGGACAAGAAGCACGTGCATCAGATAACTAAATAGTAATTTGTGGGAATTTCCATATTGGCAAGCTTCACAAAATAGAGGTGTATTATTGCCGATTTCAAAATTACAATCATGTAAAGCTTTAGACAAAATTGCAAATAGAGGATGGCCAAATTTAATATGCCACTCCATAAGCTCATGACAAGATTGTATTCTACATCCTAAGGTAACTTTATAAACTACAGCAGTCCATGATCCTCTATTTGTATCCATCCTATAGAGCCTTTCATCCTCATCAAGTGTTCCTTGCAGCAATATTGCTCCTGTCCTCTTGTCCTTCACATAACACATCTTTGAATCAAAAATCACAAGTACAACATTATCATTAGGCAATTTTGAAACACTTATTAAATTTTTATTGATATGAGGAGCATATAGAACATTCTTAAGTAAAACCTTTGTACCATTAAAACTCTTCATGCTATTATCTGCACTACCTAGGATAGGGATAGATTGTCCATTACCAACATATATTGTAATTTTACCTGGATAACCTACTGTTTGCTCAACAATTTGAACATTGTTAGTGATATGATGATTGGCTCCACTTTCCATGTACCACGCTTGATCATGAACAGCTTTAGGTGTTGCAACTAAGGCATTGTAGTAGAGAGGAGTATTAGTTCCCCGCAGATTGGTGTTTCCAGTTGAAGCAGGCCTCTGAACATTTTGAGTCAGGTAGTAGCAATCCATAGCAGAATGTCCAAAGCACCTACAATACTGGCACTCAATGTGACCACCATTGCTCCTTGGCATCCTTCCTCTTCAACATCCTCCCCTGCTCCTGTTTGAACCAACTCTCCAGGGACCGCGATTGTTTCCACGTCCTTGAACAAAGTTGGCAAAAGGACTAGTAATGGTGAAAGCATTCATTGAAGAGGTAAGATGAGTTAGTTGCTCAAGACGACTTTCAAAAGTGAGCAAAGTAGCTTGAAGTTCTACCCATGTAATATCTTTCTTATCCACAAGTTGACATACAACTGGATTATAATCATAATTGAGACTTGCAAAAACTTGAGTAACAAGATCAGTAATAGAGATTGGATTGCCAGCCATAAGCAAGTTATCAAAAATCACCATCATCTTTGAAAGATATTCATGCATTTTGAGAGAGCCCTTGTGAGTTTGATGCAACTCTGACTTGAGCAGCAAAACACGAGCCTAAACTTGCAGCAGCAAGATTCTTGGCAGCTTGCCATAACTCAAAGGCAGACTTGCAGTGAGTGAGCTGAGCAGTAATTTCAGTAGTCACAGAGTTGTATAACTATCCTATTAGCATCTGGTCATTAGCATCCCAGTCTTGAAAGGTAGGATTAATTGTGAGTTCATCATTCTCAAAGATATATTCGGAGGGACACAACTTTGCCCTTGAAATGTGGCTTTCTAGATGGTAACCATGGATAATAGGAAGAACGGTGGTTTGCCAAAGAAGATAGTTGTCTCTATCCAGCTTGACAGAGACAGCTTGAGAGCTTGACAACATAAGGGAAGGAATTTTGGGAAGAGTAACAGTAAGAGATGCAGTGCTAGGGGTGTAGGGAGGCACAGTGGTGGTTGAAGGTGATGCGGAGGAGGAAAGTTGTGTCGAAGTTGAAGCCATGGCTCCAATACCAAGTCAGAGAAAAGCAAAGAGACAAGAGAAATATTGGTTGGAAAAGTTCTGTATTGTTACGTTGCAAATGATTGATACACTATATGCAAATATACACACTGGCAGAGCACTACACAATATGGTACAAACATGACTAATATACACGTGTCAATATCATGAAAGAGCACTATAAAATATCTAGATGGCATGCTTCATTCTAGTATGTTCTGTAGTGCTAAACCTAATATCTTTGGGCTTCATACTTGGGCTTGAACTTATGATGGGCTTGGTTTGGATATGCTGGACTATATCCTTAACAGGTGGCATATTTAGATATTCCTAGTAGCATTTGAGAAAATTTCATACATACACTCAATAATATCAAATTCCTTTCACAGTTAACAAGATGAATGAAGAACATCTGTAATCCATAATTCCACTTTTCAGTAGTATCTGGTTTTGATAATATTAGATCATTCATGGCCTTCGGTGATGAAGGAAAATGGAATGAGAAAACACAAATCATAGCACTATTTTTTTTTTGCATGCTTATTATGTTATTGTTATCATTATCATCATTTAAAAAAATACAATTACTCCATTTGTAATACCCTTCTGACATTACGGACTAGCATACCAAATCATACTTAGGTTTTAAAATTTAAAAAGCCATCATCAATTGAGATCCCACATAAATCCTTTGGAAAACCATTTTTCAGTGTTCAAAACATCCATATATGTGCCTAGTGGAAGCATGAAGTGGCATGCACAACACACGAAGAAAACAGAAGCAAAACCAATCTTAGGTTGAATTGAGCCATGTGCTGCAACATGCAGTATAAAGTCACCACTTCTTGTTCTGTGACATGCGACACGGCATATAGACCATGCGACGTGGCGCATGTGCCAGATTTTGTTGTTAAACAACACTTTTGATATCAACTCTTGAAGCGCATCGTTATCCAATTGAAATGGTTCAAATGCTCATACAAAACTTATTTTAAAGTCTAGCTAATGACATTGATTTCGTTTAAATCCAATATTTCGTTTGAAAATTGAGCACATGAATGCAAAACAACTGTTTTAAGTCATTTTCACTCACTCGAACACTTCAATTTCAAAGCAAGTGTCATTACCCATTTATAGGTCTTGACCACATCTAATAGGACATTTAACACCTATTTGAACAATTATATAAACAATATCACATATACACACAAATTTGGTCACTAAACTGTCCTTAAGCCCACACTAAGGCAAAAGCACACTTTCACACACATTTATACATTTGGCCAAACTCCAAACATTTTCACGCTAGACATATGCATACATATGCTATTGTAATAGTACCCTTGCCCTCATTTACTAAATTCACCTCAAACACACATACACATTCTACAAGGCTAGGTGGTGACATAAATACACACAAGCGCAATATCACATTTGCTTGCATATGATCCTATGGTAATTTATATACAAAATATTATTTACCCAAACAATTTCATTACACTAACCTTAGTGAGCTAATAAGAAATCCATTAAGCTCAGTCCGATTCTTTCCCTTTTGAACTCCCAATGTCAAATCCTGTAAAATATATATATATATATATATATATTAATAATCATAGGTGAAATTAAAAAAAATCTCAATAATCAAGATAATTCACCAATCATCTATTAACAAGGTTAACTCTAAATAAACACATATATAAATGTTTATAATGATTTTCATAAAAACAATAGCACACTTGCATGATCATTTATCCACTAAACCTCCAAACTCCTCGATTAAACTCGTAGACTTTATTGGATCAACCACACCTTCAATAGTAGAAACACCCGACCAAATGCATTCTATCCTACTTTTAAACTATGAATTCCCCCTATCAAAAACACACAATAGGGGTGTCGTTAACTCCTAACAGTATCCTTTCAGGCACTAGGAGCTGCCACACTGCCCGGATGTCTTATGATAACAGTCTCAAGTATAATACTACACTGGATGTCTCATGGTGCTAGCCAACTACATGGATTTTTATCACACATCTCCACACAATTAGGGTAAACTCCTACCATCTAATATGATCATGTCACTTTTACATGCGTATAATCACATTTACACATTTTCACACAATTATACCCTTACATATTAAATCTTCCTTTTTAAACCATAAGCAAAACTTTTAAGTAAAAGTCAAACTCATTTGAATGCTAATACATGCAAGTTTCCAAAACATACTATAATATCATAAATTATCTTATAACATTCACTTATAAACAATTAAACTAATTAATAGGGATAATAAATTATCTGATTACCTTAACCCTTCAGTATTTAGAAAGGTTACCCGTGGCACTACTCTTTCTTGAACTCCTTTCTCGCTAGACAATGCATAAACTATGCTATTGTATACAAATTAGTATTATTAGTCAATTACTAACTTGACCAAAAGTACTAATTGTTACAATCAAACACACTTATTTACCCATCTTAGGTTTTTAATATCCTACTAAGTCCTCTTGAAGCCGACAATAGCCCTTAACACACTTTTTATCAAACTTTTACCCATTCTAACTTATTAAATCAGAACAAATTATGCTTATAGCTTCAAAGCTTAGACACTAACTTCTAAACCAATTGCAAAATCTTAATTCAACTCCGAAGAGTCTTTATATTACTAAAGGATAAGAAAATAACCTTTAAAATTCTTTGATTCAATTTCTTCATAACTCAAACTAAGGGAAATTAGTGTAGAATCGGAGAGTAGTATGAAATTCACCCACCAAGGGACAGGCCTAGAATATTTCCTAGGCTTCCAAAATTTGTTGCCCTAGCTCACCTCCTTATCTTCTTCTCTCCACCGTATCTCTTTTTCCTTTTTCCTTCTCTAGTCCACGAGCTGATTCACAAGCCTTGAAGTCATTTTCTGTGCCATGTGCCATGATGTGTGACATAGTGAAGAAAATTCAACCGTGCTCACATGCTTTACTCCAAAACACCTTTTTTCTACCTGATCCTATCCATTCAATAATCTAAAGAATCAAAACCTCAAATTGCCATCCAAAATCCTGATTATCTAATCAATCCACTAAATTACTAATTTATCCTTTAATTAATAATTAGTTTCTCAAATTAAAATTTTAGAACGTTACAACATTCACAAGCCCGCAATAATATTACAATAGTCCCTGTTCATTTCACATACCACACATAACCAAAAGACTATACAGTTACCAAACTCTGTGTGTGAAAGTCACACTGGGAATGAATAAAATCTGGGCTATAAACTTGTATTTTGTCTTACCTTTGAGGCCTCAACTGTCCTCACTGAACTAAATCCAATTGTAGATAGATTCAATCCTACCATCAGTTTAAGGATGTCATGCTGTCCGCATTCTCAGACTCAAGGTCATGGTCGTCATTCAATCTAATCAAACTAAAGGCAATGATTTTCTTGGCCCTCTTATTGGCACTCAACAATCTTCTAATCTTGACTACATCATCCCACTGCCCTGTATAGGCATAAAGATTGGCCATGATGGAATAAACCCCGCCATCTTCTGGCTTTATCTCCATCACTTGTTGGGCTGCTTTCTTTGCAATCTCAAGGTTCCCATGAGTCCTACATCCTCCGAGCAATCCTCCCCACACAAAAATATCCCCACCGCATGGCATTCCTTTTATGAGTTCCATTGCTTCTCCAATCAAACCTGCCCGCCCTAACATGTCCACCATACAACCATAATGTCTGAGCTCCGGAGGAATCCTATATACAGGTTCCATTTCATTTAAGAGCTTCCGAGCTTCATGAAGCAGACCTGCATGGCTGCATCCCATTAAAACAGCTAGGAAGCTCACTCCATCAGGTTGAATTCCAGCTCCAATCATTCTAAAGAAGTAATCCAGCAAAATTGAACCTTTCCCGTGCATCGCAAGGCCGGCAAGCATTGCATTCCACGTAAACACATTTTTATCAGCACTTGAATCGAATATAGTCCTTGCGGCCTCAAGACATCCACACTTGGCATAAAAATCCACCAAAGCAGTGGTTAAAAAGGAATCAACTCGAATACCATTTCGGGTAATGTACTCGTGAACAATTTTTCCCTGTTCTAATTCCCCCAGCTGAGCACAAGCAGAAAGAACGGAGACCAATGCGATGTTGTCTGGCCGAAGTTCTAAAACAAGGATCTTATTGAAGAGTTCAAGTGCATCATTGCACAAATTAGCCTGGGTATAACCAGCAATCATTGTGCCCCAAGACACAGCATCACGTACTGGCATTCGGTCAAACATCTCACGTGCCCGCGTAATCTGCTGAGTCTTGACAAACCCATCAATCATGGCATTGTAAGAGACAACATCCTTGTCAGAACTTTCCGCAAACACTTGGTAGGCATCATCGATACGGTTGTGGATAGAGTAAACATGAACGAGAGAATTCAGCACGAACAAATGGGCCACGAACCCGAACTTGAGAGCTTGTGAATGAACAGATTGTGAGAGAGCATGAACACGAAGTTGAGCGCAGGCTTTGAGGACAAATGGGAAGGTGTGGAAGTCAGGGGGAACACAGAGACGCCGCATCAGGGTAAAGATTTGGAGGGCGCAGAGAGGGGTGGAAAGAAGACTGTGGACTCGAATGAGGTTGTTGTACGAGAACGTTGATGGGTTGGGAATGGAACGGAAAATAGAGAGTGCATAGCTCGATGGGTTGAAACTTGCAGATTTGGCTAAGTTAGCGGGTATGAGAATGGAAACGAAAGTATGAAGAATAGTGTCCAAAAAATGTGAAGGATGAAGGAAAAGGAGACCGGAGGTAATGGAGTGAGCATGAAGCTGATGGAGTTGTTTGATGAATTTGCATTGCTTTATCCCACTTAAGGGATTCATGTAACCCAGCTCCTTTGCGTCAGTCATGAATCCCCTCGCGGTGGAAGCATATAAACTGGACTCGAACTTGCATTGCTGGCGGCAGAATCTACCCCCCTTTCAAATTGCTATGAGGGGAAAACAGGGGATAAAACGTGAGCGGCAGGATTCGAACCTACGCTGGCGGAGCCCAAATGATTTCTAATCATGCCCCATAACCAAGTTGACGTGCGAAAGAAAGACGAGCTACTTCCAATAGTCTTGAGGATAATATAAACTAACTAATTCGCTAATGGCCAGAACTCCATGTGACACTGCGATTCAGTTGAATGAAAACAAATCAATTCATATTCAGTTTCATCGGAGCATCTCCAGTAGAGAGTCAGTTTCTCTGGACCAAGAAAAAAAGTTGCCAACATATAAGAAAATTTTAAGAAGTGGTATAGATAATAATATTTACAAAATTTCAATTTAAATAATAGTGTTATCTTGTTAGACAAAATGAAAATCTGTTTAAGTATATATTCACTTCTAAAATTTAAAAAAAATGAATGAACGATTAATTTGTTTTTAATTTAACATGTTTTGTTAAGAAGTAATAAATTTTAAGGTCATAACTTATGTTACAATGTGAAAGAAACATTTTATGTAATGTTCGGGAGGAAAATGTTGACAAAAAACAAAATCATAAGAATGTCTTATAATTGGTTATTAGAAAATATAGAATGAAATTTTATCAAATAATTCAAATATTTTTTTATATGTTGTACCCATATTTTTGAGAAAATTTGAACAAAAATCACATTCAATTAAAAATTATAGAATTATACCTATGAGAATTTAGAAGTGAATCTAATAAAATATGAAAGATGTTCTTGGAAGTGTAATAATTCTTGCAAATAAAATAAAAAGAAAAGTTCCTAACACAACCTAATATATTCATTGGTTACATTAAATATTTATTGTTGAACCTTGCATGTTAATAACTTTTTTCAACATCCTTAGATGTGATTTTCCTATAAAAGTTTGTCAGTACTCTCAGTATAGTTTGTTATTCCTTCGTGACAGAAAAAGGGTATGTAAATAAAATAAAAAAATGACAATTAAATCTTAAAATATTGAATTAATAACAATTAGGTATTCAATAAAAAATTTTAAAAAATAAATTAAAATTATTAATTCAAATAATCATAAATCCATGAGTTTTAATTACACGTAATTATTTAAGTATTAAATATAATTCTTAAATTATAATATAAATTTATAATTATAATTATTTATAATTTATTTTATAAAAATTTTATTAAAAACCCAGCTATCATTGTTTTGGACCTCGCTATATTTTTCTCAACCACAAAACCATGTAAACTATGGCCCAAGAAAAAAAAGATTAACAAAAGAAATTGAAGGAAACGGATGATGGAAGCCCACGAAGCGACTTGTAACCGGGGCCGGGGAAGCTGCTCCTTTGGGGCGCTAAGAGGGTAGGATCTCCGACGTTACCAACGTCGGGATGGGAAATTCCTCAAAAGCCCACCGCCCCGAGGCTCCAAGTTTCTCCAAACAGTAAGCGAGCTCCATAACCGAAGCATTGGTGATAGGACACGAAAAAGATATGGGGAACAAAGAGAAAGCGGGGGAGCGAAGAGAAAAGAGGATGCAAGAGATCTCGATTCTCAGGACCATTCCTTATTCTGATCACCAGAGGTTGGATATTTTGCTCCTTTACTCTCTTACCTTTTCAGAAGAAGTCAATTTTTGTGCCTTCTCGCTGTTGGATTTATGATCGCTCAGTGCCGAAAAGGCCAAAACCAACATTTACTGGATTTTAACTCCGAAAAATCTACCAACAACTCATACTCTAATAGAGCTGATAGGACAAACAGCATTACGACTTTACGAGTGGTAAAATTTAAGGGACAGTGAAACTTGTAAGGGTTGGAACTTGGCAAAACTTGAAAAGGAGAATGTTTTGGATGTATAAACTTGTCATTTCCTCGATCAAGTAATATAGTATCTCGTCTAAATGGAGAAGAAGTCCGCATGTCTGTCTAATGGGATAATTGAATTTGACCTTAGAATATTGGCACTAGCAGGCGTGCAACTATAGCTGTTTGTATTTTTTTAAACCATGATTTCTGTTTACACTTCACAATAATTCAGAATCTGTCCCGCAGTTCATGGCATTATATATATATATTTTTTATTATTGCATAATGATAGGTGGTGGTCTAAGGAAACAGTTGCCGTGGTTACTGGTGGAAACAGAGGTATTGGATTTGAGATTTGTAGACAACTTGCTGGACATGGATTGACTGTTATATTGACATCAAGGGAAGCGGGTGCTGGTTGTGAGGCAGCTAAGGTCTTGCAAGAAGGTGGTCTTAACGTAGTTTCACATCAGCTGGATGTCTTAGATTCTTCGTCCATCTACCATTTTGCTGAGTGGTTACAGAAAAATTATGCTGGTTTGGATATTCTGGTCAGTTTCAAGTTTTTTCTTTTAATTATATACATATATTTAATCTGGTTTCAGCTCAAGCATTGACCAACTAACTGATCTTGGCATTTTTATAGTTGTTTATACATTCTAATTGCTTCTACTTCATCTTCTCAATCTTTACTGTCTTTTTATGTTGCATTATATGTGTTATCTTTACTTTAGAGATATATATTTATATATCAATACTTTCTAACCATGAAATTCTAATCGAACACAATAAATTTTAGTCGAAGCTAGAAGTAGAACAGGCCCTCGATTTATGTTTCTAAATAATATTATCACCTGCAGGTAAACAATGCTGGAGTTAATTTCAATCTTCGGTTTGATAACTCTGTTGAAAATGCCCTTAAGGTTATTGAAACAAATTACTATGGCGTTAAGAGCATGACTGAAACTATGATCCCATTGATGAAGCCTTCCACTGCTGGTGCTCGTATTGTAAATGTGAGCTCGCGTCTCGGTAGACTAAATGGTAGACGTAATGTAAGTGAAAATTCTTTACGTTGCTTCCTGAAAATACACCTTTTCCGTGTTATATACAGACTTAAATGTTTGTGTATATAATGTGTGTATGTAAACAATGCTGTGCCTCTTTTTTTTTTTTTTTAGTGATAAATCCTGAAGCAAAGTTTATCTTCATCTTTTATTCCTTCCCTCGTTAACACTTTCTTCTGGTAAATTTAATTTGCTATTTTCTTGTTGTTGCTCCCCCTTTTCAAATTCAGAATTTGTCATTATTGGGACTAAACTAAAACATGTCTTCGCTACAAAGATATCCTTGTTCTTGTATGTTAAAATCCGTAAATTTCTTTATTTCTAATTTGCTAATATTACTTCAAATTAACTTTTAACAAGGTTGAAACTTGAAAGTGTTAGAGAAGCATTACGCTTTATGACACATATCAGCAAAATTCCTATGGTCACTCCAATATTCCATTTTCCCTTAATTGACATGTGAGACTGAAAAATTCAAATAATAGTACAGCCTTTCAATTTGTTGTAGCTGCTTTGAAGTACAATAGAGCCCTTGGTTCCCCGCACACCTTTTTACAGATTGTAACCAAAAGAGAGGTGGGAAAAAACTGATTATTGGTTGCTTGAGCGACAGCGAATCAGTGATGTAGCCTTGAGGGAGCAACTAAGTGACGAGGAATCTCTTTCGGAAGAACTGATTGATAGGACTGTGTCCACTTTCCTACAACAAGTAGAAGATGGAACCTGGACGTCAAATGGGTGGCCTCAAACCTTTACCGACTACTCAGTGTCAAAACTTGCAGTCAATGCTTATACAAGACTCATGGCAAGAAAGCTTCCTGAGCGACCCCAAGGTCAGAAGATTTACATCAACTGCTACTGCCCTGGCTGGGTGAAGACTGCTCTTACAGGTTATGCAGGAAATATTACAGCTGAGGAAGGAGCTGATACTGGAGTCTGGCTTGCCCTTCTTCCTGACCAACCTGTATCGGGGAAGTTCTTTGCAGAAAGGCGGGAGATTAATTTTTAAGCAATCTATGTTCCAACCAACATTAGAAGCCGAGAAAGGAAAAGAACTTTTTAGAAGTCCTAGTCCGTGTAGTGTGTATGTGTGAAAGGCAGTTATCATCCTTGGGGAGGGAGATAAAGTCTATTAGCATGACATCCAGAAGGAGATTTTAGGCAGTTTCGTGATCAAATCCATGTTAAAGCTAAGTAACTAACCATGTATGGAGTTAACCTTGATGTTTTATTGATGCTTGGGGAATGATAAATTATATTGAGTTCTGTACGAATTCCCTATAGCATTGGATTATAAACAATTTATGTTTATTTATAAAGTGGTATCAGCATGTCACTGTTAAGATGTACTACATGATTATGTAGTTATTTAAGAGTGATGCAAATGGTGTTAGAGATTCTTAATTTTCCGTAGCACCTAATAATTATTGACTAGGCTGCAGAATTAATCTGCATCAGCTTCCAACTCTGTATAGTTGACGGTGTTAAAACGGATTTTAACTGTAAAAATAAATGCTTTTTAGCATATCAAATTATCAAGTATATAAACTATAACGAATTGATTTAAAATTGCGTTGAATTATAAGAGCTTGTTGTCTTGGACCATTATTCTCTCTTTAAAAGATTAATCTAGTAAGATGTATAATGTACTCGTTTATTTAATCAGAATCATTCTCAAATCGCTCCAACGTAAAATGTAACATTGTGTATTGATTTTTCATATTATATATAGCCAAATAACTTAATCTAATCATGTTTATGAGAAAATTACGCACTCCATCCATGACCATCATTTTTCATAAAATGGTATAGTATTAATTTTTTTTTGTTTTCAAAATCACGTTGCATGTTCAATCCGTAGTTTATGAGAAATTGTTGTTTTCAAGTTCATTTTTTTCAAATAGAAGTATATTTAGAAAAATATTTTTATTTTAGATATTTTAATGATTTAAGTATCTTTTAGTCACTCTAAATTTAAAGCCGCAACGAGCATCTTGTAAGAAACTCTGTTCGGTCCTAAAAAAAGCAAAAGAAGTTGGTTATTTATAGTCTATATAACCTCTAATTTAATTATTAAAATTTAATGCGATAAATAAGTTCTGTGAAAAAGAAAATTTTTACACGGGAGATAAAAGAAAACGAGATCTTATATGTTCATTTTATTTCAGACTAATTCTTGTTAACCCAATTGATGGCGGGGAAGTGATCTTACAAAGGTTGAGGTCCGTGCCTCTATCTCTGGATGGTTGAAGATGATTAGCCTTTCTCATTCCAGTGAAGATTGACGAAGCAGCTAGGCTGCAATCTCCCCTTTCATGCTTCTGCTCCTGTTACTTAAAATTCGGCGAGTTTCTTGGTTTTCTTCCCAAACCGTATTCTGCTTCACCTTCAAAGTTTCTTGATTCTTTTTGTACTTCCGTCTTCTCGTCTTGGGAATTACAATTTTGAGCGAAGATGAAGACGATGATGGATGTATTAAAATAGCTAGATTTAGATGATTCATCAATTTCGCGGAATATTATTTGTATAGTGAACAGTTGACATGGGTAAAGAGTCGGATTCGAACGATTCCAATGGATGGAACCGTGCTCGAGGACTGGTGATGAAGACTCTAATACTTCTTGGAGGTGCACTTCTGGTGAAGCGACTGAGTAAGTCTACCACACGTTGGGACCATGCCCGTATTGTCTCTCAGTCCCTCGCTGGCGAAAAGGTTAATCGTCTTCTCATATTTGCTCTACTACTACTTGTAGCTTGTTGTGTGTGTGTGTGTGGTAAATGATCTTTTCCTCTATTTTTGTGCTTAATTTTTGAGGACTTTTTGGTGTAGTATTCGAAAGAGCAAGCGTCCAGAGACCCGGATAATTATTTCAATATTAGGTATGTTATTCATTCTTTCCAATTTCTGGCATCATTATCGTTGTCTGTCCTTTAGCATCTTCTGTTTCGCCTATTTTACTTCCGGAAGTGTCAGATTATAATTAGCTTCAGTACCTTTGCAATACCAACACATTTGACCGTTTCCGAAGCTGCATTCCATGGTACCATAATTTCTTCACGATTCCCTCTGTAAAGTTTTTAGTCTGAGAAGGAGAACAGGGAGGGGGTGGTGACTGAATTTATTTAATTAATTTCTTTGCAGAAGAAATCCACTCATAAATGCATCACTGATCTTTAATTTTCGCAGAATGCTCACATGCCCTGCGGCAGAACTAGTGGATGGTTCAAAGGTCATGTATTTTGAACAGGTGAATAAAATACAAGTCTACTAGTATCTTCATTGTGAACAATTTTACTTCCTTTTGGATCTAAATCTCGTAAGTTGCTCAATGAATGTTTTGTGCGTATAGGCATTTTGGAGGACTCCACAAAAGCCATTTCGGCAGGTAGCTCGCATATCTGATGCGAATTTTTGTTCAAATTTATTTTCTCTTAGTTCATACTTCAAATCTGAACATGAGCCAGTGGCTAAAAAAACTGAACATGAGCAAGACATCTCCACAATGTATAGTCCTTGACTTTCTGGGAATTTTTACCGCACTGCTCCTTATTATTTTAGTTTTCCCTATGGTGCACGATCTAAATTATCATCTATCATTTTCTTGCAGAGGTTTTTCATGGTGAAACCTTGTCCAAAAGAGTTGAAATGTGATGTTGAGGTTTGTATGCGACCGCTTTAAAGATGTTGTCCTCATTGTGATTCTTTTAGCTGTTTGCACTTATCTGTATGGAACTTGGTATGGTTGCTATTTTATGGTTCTATGGTGCTCTCTCCCCCTCATTTAATAATTGTGAAGAGTTTATTCCATGAAAATTAGTTAAATTTTGCCACATAATCCTTGAGAATCACTTTTTTAAAGGGAATGAAGCTTTATTTTTCTTTGGAATAATATTTAAAGAGTATATGTTCTCATGCATTTCTCCCCTGCTCCCTTATTTTGGACCATCTATGTTCCCTTACCTAGAGGATACCTCTCCTCTGAACTTTTTTGACTTTTTAATGTTTCTTATTCATTTGGCAACTAAAAGTAAGTGGTCTAAAATGTAGCTAGGTTTTGTTGAAGTTCTCTTGGAAGAGGAAGCTGAAAACCTCATCTTTGGAAGACAATTGTATTCTGATTCTTGGTACTAATTGATGGACATTATATATTGTTTTGAATTATTGTCTGAATGCTTGCTTCTATTAATTGTAGTTAAATACATATGCCATCAGAGACATGGAGGAGTACAAAAATTTTTGTGATCGCTCAAAGGATCAACGTCCACAGCAAGAAGAAGTCATTGGGGTAAAGCATTAAATTATGTCTATGCCAAGATCCTAGTTTAAGGGCACAAGGCCATATAAACTTTTCTAGACATTAGTTAATTGTATCTGATTTTCAGCAACATAGTTTATATTTATTTCATACAATATCACTGAATTGAAACTTCATCACTGACTTTCTAACCTCAGGTCAGTATGTGTGAGCGCACTTGAGGAAGAGAGGGGGGGGAGCAAATCAGATTGATGATGAAATGATATTTGGATGTTTATAAAAGGTAGTGTATAGCGACAAAAAATTAAAATGAAGAGTCTGGAGAGAAAAGAGATTGATTAGAAAAATGAAAATCTTAGGATCTTAGTAAAATATTACAGAAGTTGGCTGAATAAATGAAATTGAGACACGATATACTGTCAAAAGATTAAAAAGTAAATTTTAAAATGAATATGTTATGGAAGGGATTTCAGGCATAGATGGTATCCATTAACTGCATAGGCATGGGTATCTTCTGAGGAAGTGTAGCATGGTTTGCAGGACATTGCAGAGCATTTGACAACAATACATCTAAAGCGTTGTCCACGTGGAAAACGTTGCTTATATGAAGGCTCAACCCCTCCTGGCGGGTTTCCTAATTCATGGGTAATTTTTGGTTAAACTGTTTCGTTATAGAACCCATCCCCTATCTGTGCACCACTTTTCTGTGCACAAGTTGGCTCACTGGTGTTGTGTTGAATCTGGTTTTAGTGTCAATATATTGTATAAAATTTAGAATACTTGGATCGGTACAAGCCCTGTTGAACTTGGGTTTTGAAATTTTGTCTTTTTCTCGCAGTTGTTTTTTCCCCCTTCCTTTTGTTCTCAAACTGCAAACCCCCTTTCATTTTCGAGGGGGTTATTCCAATTCTGTATAATATATTGTCCTTTGTTATTGCAGAATGGAGCATCCTACTGTACTACAGAACTTGCTGTCATGAAAAATAAGGAGATACATACCTGGGATAGGGGTTATGATGATGATGGAAATCAAGTTAGTTTTGTTAGCTGATTCTGCATTTTTTAGCTAGTTTGTCAAAATGTGTGACTGTAATGGCTACTGTGAATAGGCATTTATCTGAGGGGAAAAAGATTTGGCATTATTCAGTTTCATATCTGATTTCAGGTTTGGGGACCGAAGGAAGGACCTTATGAGTTCAAGCCTGCACCTACCTCCAGTTTCAACGATATGATTCTCCCTTGAATTCCCCCCCTCCGCCGTCCATGGAGAGAAGAATAGAAGGTTCATTCATCTTGCAAGAATGAAAAAATTCCTCATGAATGTATCTTGTTACAGGATCCTTTCGAGAGGAAGTAACCGTATTCTCCAACTGGTCTTGTTATAATTTGATGAAGCTACTGTTAAGGCAACGGACATAGGAAATGGAGACAGTTGAAGAGAATGATCTTGAATCATTGTGGAGCGACCCCAAATCGTGCCTTTCATGAATGTGTAATTGTTCTATTTTTACGCCGTTGCAATATCCTTTTTCGTAGGTCTAAGTTAGTCAGCAGTAATATCTTACTGCAACAGCCAATAAATAGCTCGTTGTTTTCTTAATCGGTCAGATTGCATGAATTTTCTAGCATGTCCATGCAGAGATATGTTTAGGCTCCAGGAAGCAGTTTTTCTCCATGTGGTTGCATCATCTGCTTATTTATTGGCTGACAGGGCATAGGCCGAGAGCCCGAGATTGCTTTATGGTTCTATTGCGTAAGAAAGACTTGATTGGTTATTCACCCAAATAGAAATAAGGGGAAAAAAAAAGATGATTGATTCGCCACGGGTGGACCTCGGTCTTTGAAAATGAATGTTCCATTTAAATGAGAACCATTATCAACCGTATAAAGCAAATAAAACTCAAGCAAAACTCCTCGATTCATCTGCTTATAACGGAAGTAAACTCCTCGATTCAACCTAGAATGGTAGAACTTGCTGTTGCAACTCTTATGAGTGGAGGTGAAGCGATCACCAGTGTAGAAGTATCTTCGACTACGAGGCCCTTTCACAAAAGGTGTTTTAATATACCTGCAGCATTATTAGAAGCACAAGGGTATGACGACACTAGTTCACTTTAGATTAGTAAATCCATTAAAAATTAGTTTGTGAAAATGCGGCTCATTGTTATCTTTGGGGCTTGAGAGAACTCTGATATTATAAAAACTACAAACCGTTGAGAGAAAACGTGAAGGGAATCGGTAACGGAAGTTAGAGGCTTGCTTGGACGTACGGAAACCCTCAGTACAGTGCTCATGAAGTATGATGATCGATGATGGTGTTGGTGTGGATTGGGATGAAGAGGGAGGTGAAGCATAAATAGAAGAATGGCAATTTCGAAGCAAAAGGATGAAGAAAGTCGCAAAATTTCCTTTGGCATGAAAAAGATTTGCTTCCATAGAGTCCCGCAGCGTCCAGGTTCTCTCATTGTACGACAATATCTACTTTATTATGCCCATTCGTCACCAGCTTATGTCGTCAAAGAAAAAGTTCTCGATGAAATTCACTCCCAATCGAATTAGTAACTGAGATATATAAACCACACATTTATCACCTTGAGGTAAATTCCCTTCAAAATTATCTAGCGATATTAGAAGTATTCCACTCGTGTAAATGAAAAGTTTGCCCGTAAAGAAGCCAAGAAAAGAAAAATACGCGGTTGTTGGAGGCGGCGATGGGCATGATGGTCAACCCACGATTAATTAGCAATGAACCACTTGTTAATATAAAATAATCATACGGGAGAAAGACGAATGCTACAAGTAATCATTATTAGCTTTGAAACTACCTTACGTCCTTACCAGACGCGCTCTAATTCTAAAACAACCAGATATCATACCATCATCTAACCTCAAGCTTTTTTAACACTCAACACCCCTAGCAGAGGGGTGATTAAAAAAATAAAAACACAAAATTTAACACCTTCCTTTTATACAAACTATCAAGGGCAGGGGATTAAGAAACGTGCAATGAAAGAAATATCAAAAGCAAGGTATAATAACGAAATAAAACTCCATAGCTGCAAATGGACAACACATCTAATATATTGTTTGGCAAAATTATCAAAATTTACAATGAATATTGAAACCAGCAGCTGAATTACAACCAACCCCTATGGACACTTGGAGGATTGACCAAGCAACATAAAGAATCCTAATTGCCTCAAAGAAAAAACTGCTATAACCTCTACCACGGTTTCAGGTCACCCGCAGGGCCAGCAGTCCAATTCAAAATCTTCTCTCCTGATTTCAAGTATATACTCTTGTTGTGTGGCAATTTACGTGCCAGACCATTTAGAACTTGATGGAAAGCGTCTCCTGGTTGAGCAGGCTGAGGGAATAGCATAGCTTGCTTCATGGAAGGGTTTGCCAGCAATCTCTGCTTCCTTAATATTACTTCTGGTGGGATTGATGTGAGTATAGTATCCAACTTTGGGACATCCTCTTCGTCAACAAATACACCGATCTCTTCCCATGGGATTGCATCAGCAAATGGTAGGACAATATCATCAGCAGATAACAGGGATGCAGCCAAATATCACAGCTTCAACCAATCTAGGACTCCAAGGAGCCCAGCCAAGTGGACACAGGCAAAACACTGCTCGTTGCATGTCCTCATAATATGTGGTTGGATGCTCAGTGGAAATGTCAAAAAGCGGGTTGTCCTTAAAGTTCTCCCACACAGCTGCTCTCGCACCTCTGAAAATTTTCAAGATACAACAACTTGACAGATTAGATTATTGTAGTTGTGTTTGTTTTGCATTATGAAAACATCCATGCATAGTACCAGACTTTAAACATATTTTTCCTTGATTTTTAATGGAATCTCAAGAATCAACTTTAGATCACCAAAGGACTAAGTTCCATTTTGATTGATTTTTTTGGGTAATTCAACCATAATAACAAGATACATTAATTAAATTATAATTATATTTTCAATTATAGGATGCAAGTTAGCATTCTTAGGCATGTATGCTTTAAGAATGAAACCTACCTTGCATAGTAGCCACCTTCAGGGTCATTTCCAACATCATAAAACAATCCTCGGAAGTAAACAAAATGGACCTAGGAGTCTTTTCAGGAATTAGGTGGGTATGCATTTTTGTGGTGGAGCATATGGAGGAATGGTGATTGAGCCCTCTTTCAGGCACACATGATTCCTCTGTCCAAAAGTCTGAACCAAGGTAGCACGCTGTAGCAATGGCAGAATTCCTCTTTCAATTGCCTTCTCTTCCTGGAACAAAACGTGACAAAGTTTTATGTTTCATGTTCAACACTAAGACAAATCTGATATACTTGAGAAATATTACTTCAGAAGCACACCACAATAATCTTCTTTTAAATAAAATTATAATATGATCCACTAAATTCTTACTTGATAATGGAAACATGCACCAAAGTCATGAGGAACCACAAAGAAATGATCTGCCCCTTCAGTCCGATTCCAAAGGCCAGTTTGAAGAAATAAGCTGTATAGCACTTCTCATCATTCGCGGTGATTTAAAGGTAAGGAAGCCCATTAGGTGTCAAATCACAGGTGGTGTATACAGGGGTGTAAAACCAATCAGCTTCTTCAGGATTAAGGGTTCGAACAGGACTAGATAAGAGAAATCTATGCAAAAGATCTCAGCTGCAAACATATGAGTGAGGCATCTTGATCTTTCTGCAGAATTTTCTTATTATATTTGCTAGGAAGTTCATAAACAAAACCTTCAACCTTCCCACTGATCATCTTCTAGCACATCACCAGCACTACCTGGACTTGGTTCAACATAGCATAGAAAATTAGCCTCGATTATACAAATGAAACATAATATTAATTTGGAAGTGCTTTTAAATCCACACAGAAGTTTATCGGATTTGTATCCTGTCAATTTTATCACTGTAACAGGTTTCCTTAGGAAGGGTCGGAGAACTTGTAGAGAGGTCTGCTCGTCAGCGACTTGAAATTAAAATTTCAAACAAACAGGTACATATTTGTATATTTGGGCAGGCATATGTCTTAGTCATAGAAATACATGCTTTAGCATACTCATGATTGTCAAAATAAAATAATAATGACAAAAACCAAATCAAATTTAAAGGACTACAAATATTCAAACTCATGTCTGACATCCACATCATTAGAAGAGTCACCTTCAGATGTATCAGATTATTAGGGCATTTAAACTTTCACTTCACTCATCTTTTCCCTGCTGCTATATAGCGCCCAATATTGCATCATTTCAATAACAATTAACAATACAGTGGTTGTTTTAAAAAAAATAACAATATACATTGACAATGACTGATATTTTCCTTCACTCTTACAAGAAATAAGAGTAAGGGTATATGAATCTTCTTTTGAGAGGGTGTGGCCAACCCAACATCCATTTATCAAAAATCAGGAATTGCACATGCTAATATGAAAAGAGAGGCAGTGTATAAAATACATTCATGCTCCAACTCACCATGCAATCTTTAAAATGTCTGCAAAACTATGCAGCTATAATTTTTCCAAACCCCTGGATGGCTGCTGACATTGGCTCAAGATGAATAACCAAAAGGAAAAGGTCGGGAAACAAATTAATAGGTGTTCCCCAAAAACCAATCGCTCCATATACCAAAGTAATGCATTTTCTGAGACAAATAAAGGGTATGAGTGGCTAGGGCATGACATCACCAAGAGAACAGAAAGCTTTATGACCTCCTATCAGCCTGCATAACCTATCATAGTGAAAATTGACCCCAACAAGACCCTATGTTGACATAGCAAACACTTAGCTGACCCAAATACAGCAGATAGAGCCACTCTATTAATTCAATCATCTTCAAGTGATGAGACTAATAACGGCTTCTATATCATCAATTATCTATTACGACTGAAACAGCTTCAAAATGTCGGTTCCTAAAGTGGTTATGCTCAGTGAAGGAACTGCGCCCACCCTCAAAATAGTAAACCAAACAAGAAATTCAGTGTGCAGGATTAACTAGTACGTTGGCAACTTCAAAATGTGATTTTAGGACTGGTGTTTCACGCGATGCTTAAGAACCAAAGATCAATATCGAGACTACTAGACATAAATTTGGCAAGAACCAAAAAGATAGTCAACAGCTTATGCAGATATCTGAATGACCTCGGTCTAAAGTAGATCTTGATTGAAAACATGTCAGAAGAATCCGACAGAGCACCGCTAAGACCACAACTCTAAAGGATTCGATCACGACCAAAATAAAATCGACTACAGCCAACAGCGCTAAATCAAGGGAGAAGATAACAAAACTGCCAAAATTATACGAACTTGAAGATAAAATAAATCGAAAAACGAAATGGATCCATAAAAG
>NW_026556787.1:0-31289 GCF_029017545.1 Prosopis cineraria
AAAAACATAAATTAGTTAATAATAATTTATACTGTGATTGAAAGATTATAATACATGATATAATTATTGAACACTTTTCTTTTTTTAAAAAAGAACAATGAATGATTTTAGGACTAGAGAAAAAAGGAGAACTTCAGTTAAGTATCATTATAAGAATTAATTTAGGTGGGTTAAAAAATTTTTAAAATTTCAATTTAGTTAAGGGAAGAAAAGTAAAAATAATTTTAACGGTAAAAAGATAAAATACCCTTCATTTGTGATATAGAATCACTAGTTATTAATTTTATTACTTGACTTGTTAATTTACGAATATAAGTTACAAATTATATGAGTTAGCATATCAATAATTATATAAGACTTGACATTAATTTTTCAATCATAAGTAATGGTATCAGTTGTTAACTTACTAACTATATTTTATTAATTGATCAATATCAGTTATAAATTAGTGACAGGCCTTGTAATTTACTAACATCAATTTAAATTTTTAATATGTTTTGTAATTTACTACTGATGTTAGCAAATAAAAAAGTAAAGTTAGAAACTTAACAACTAATGCTACTGCTTATATGGCAAAAAAAATGTAATTTACAAGTAATATTGATAAATTAAAAAGTGTAATAAAAAAAATTAATAATTAGTAATTCTGCATAACAAGTTCAAAGTATTTTAATTTTTTATCATTAAATTTTTTAACTTTTCTTCCATAGATTGAAGTAAATTTTAGAATTTTTTGGATCCATCTGAAATTAATTTTTTACCGTGATTTTAACCAAAATTCTTCCAAAGAAAAAAAGAACAGTCTGTGGGGGCATATTGAGGGTGAAGTAAACCATAAAATAAATCTAACTGGTGGATGCTTTTGACTAGTACAGCTGCTTTGCCACAGCACAATCATACACTTAATTGGAAACTAGAGACCAAAATTTTTACGATGGCTGTGAATGCGACGGCAATCTTGAACTTATCTTCACGTTCTTATCCATCACAGGCACAATCCTAGACTTTTGAAACAGAGTCACTTGCTAAATATCAAGGGCCAGAACCCTCCCGTATATTATTCTGTCATAAGACCCCCCCTCTCTCTATATACATATATATGCGCGCGGGCGCAGAAACAACCTTCTGTGAGTACCATAAAGTTGGAAAGGAAGAAGAAATTAAGCAAAGATGGTGTCACAGACAGTTGAGCTGTTGAAGAATGAGATCCCTCTGGAGCAGGAGGCCTTTGTTTTGCCTCAAGACTCTGTGAATGGTCTTGTTCTTGTGGACATCATCAATGGCTTCTGCACTGTTGGCGCTGGAAATCTGGTATCTTCTTCCTTAATTTTCCACTCTGAACTCATCAAATACCAGTTCTGCTTTATATGTATGCATGGTTGGATCAAATTAAGCTTGGAAGATGATGATTGGACCATATTTGTAGGCTCCAGCAGAACCCAATATGCAGATTTCAGGGATGATCAATGAATCAGCAAGTCTGGCCAGATTGTTCTGTGAGAAGAAACTCCCAATTATGGCGTTTCTGGATTCTCACCATCCAAACAAGCCAGAAGATCCTTACCCTACTCACTGTCTTATCGGCTCTGATGAATCAAATTTGGTTCCAGGTTTAGTAAATCTCTTGACTTCTTGTTTTTCTCTTTCTTTCCCTGTCAATATTTGATTCAGGTTTCATTCATCCTATCGCTAGAATAGATTGTAGAAAGTGTCCATTTTTGAAGATTGGCTATTCAAATTGCAGCATTAAGATGGCTAGAGAGCGAACCAAACGTGACAATCAGACGTAAAGACTGTTTTGATGGATATTTGGGCTCCATGGAAGAAGATGGCTCTAATGTTTTTGCAGACTGGGTTAAGAACAACAACATCAAAAATGTAAGTATATTAAATTGCAACAACATAAAACCTCAAGTGTTGTTTTACATTCAGGCGATTCAATCGGAAACCTCTGATTTTGTGCTGGTGTGAAGTTGGTGGTTGTAGGAGTGTGCACAGATATATGTGTTCTGGACTTTGTAAGTTCCACAATGTCTGCTAAAAACAGAGGGTTTCTGAATCCTTTGGAAAAGGTCGTGGTGTATTCAAATGGGTGTGCAACTTTTGACTTCCCTCTTGATGTTGCCAGAAATATGAAAGGAGCTTTAGCTCATCCTCAGGTAAATGAAGCGCGCGCGTGCGCACAACACCCACATACAAACCTTGACATACAGAAAAATGTTTTTGCTGTCTCATATCATATGAATGTTGGGGAGGCACAAAAAAATCCATCAGGTCCGCTAAAATATAACTTGAAGGAATCAAAGTTTTTGATCTTTCTACTTTGTATGCTCATCTTTTATCTGTACCCAGATTGTAGGGCCATGCATTGTATAGGACCATCTGCAGAATAAGTTGCACACTGCTCATAATTTATATATAATATGATCTTTAGTAGACTTATTACACCCACAGGATAATGAAACCTTTAGATTTTCAAGTTTGTTTCAATTATCTATTTGGTCCCTAAATTTAATTTCTATCAATTTTGTTTCTCATATTTTCTTAAGTTATCATGTTATTTTTTTTTAGGTTTTAAAATACAAATTAGCTCTCAAAATAATTCGATATGTCAAGTATGTTGAAAACTTGATACGCATATGTGGCTTAATAAGAACAATTCAGCTTTCAAGTTGATTTAATTTTTATCAATATAGTCTTTTATGCTACTTTTTGTTTGTTAGTTTTTTTTTAAAAAAAAGTTGAATATGTTTTTTCACCTAAATAAGTATACTTCTTTTCATTAATCTATGTAATTGTCAACCCAATATTCTGTTACCCATGTCAGTTGATTTTAATAGTGTTACCTCATCTTCAAATAGCAAGGATTAGATTAATAATTGAGGCCAGCTTAAAGAACTGAATTGATAAAAATAAAATAAAATTGAGGAATCAAATTGATAGTTGAGGTAAGCTTAACATATTAAAAATTTTGCTATCCTAAATATATATACATGCACATACATGTTATTCAATGCAAACATTTCTTTAAAGGGGAAAAAGAAGTCACATAGGACTCTAACAATGAATGTGATTTGATTTGTTTTCCAGGAGTTTATGCATCATGTAGGTTTGTACATGGCAAAAGAGAGAGGAGCCAAGATAGCCAACCAAGTTTTGTTTGGTGAAGTGAAACCATGAGGCTATTCAACAAACTTGTCTACTTTGTATTGCCCTTATATATCTCATAGATATGAATATGATGCTTTAATAATGAGCCAAAATGTATTGGTCATTTGGAGATGATTCTTCAGGAGCTTGTATAAATATAATAATCACTGTAGTATGTAAAATTAGACTATATGTTCGTGTTATACATGAAGTTTGAAGTGAATTGTTACTATTTATTTATTTTGTTTATATATGCTGTAATAAAAATGATCATTTAGAAGTATATTTGGTATTTGAATTATATTGTTATCATATCTTATGTAAAATATGTGTAAAAGCAAGATGGTGAGATATACTTGCCACACAGAAAAAATGTTGAAGCCATATTAATTAATATTAGATCTGTAAAAGATATAAACTTGTATAAAATATATGGAGTTGAATGCCTGTCATGCTAATTTAATTATTTGGGTTGTCATGCATTTTAGATATCAGGTCATTTAAAATATGGTTTCTTTGCAGTTACCAATCCTGCTGGCAGCTATGATTATTTGTTGTATATTTAGAGCTCAAATTTAAGACCTTTAATTAAGAGACATAAATTCTTTATTAGTTGATGTAAGCGCCAGATAGTTCTTGAAATAAGCATTGAATTTAAACCAATAGAAGAATTAATTTACATAATAATATAATATAATTTTTTTGTAATTATAATGTACTATTAAACATGCAATAAATTTTTAGAAGATTATTTTTTTTTAACCTGATTAAAAGATAATCGTTGTCAAAGAATCATAGCTATAGACATTGACACATTATTCTTTTTTATAATATCTTAAATAAAATATCTATCATATTTTTTAATTCTTATTCTTATTCTTCCCTTCCCATGGTGGTTGTTTTTTTTTAATAAATATTTTCAAGAGGGAATATCAATTAGATTCCAAAAAAATTGATTAAAAGACATTGATCTTCCGGATAAAATTTAATGAAAAATAAATTATTAATATTAATTTAAGTAATTATAAATAAAATTTTTTATTATAATTTTAAAATTATATTTAATATTTAAATACTTATTTATAATTATATCGATTGATATTTTAAACTTATTAATTTAATATGTTGGAACCTCATTCCTCTTTTTTTTTTTTTTTTTGGTTAATTTTTTAAAGCGTAGTTCACCCGCGAGGCGATTTCCACGAGGCAACACAGAAACGAACCATAGAGAAATCAACTCCAAAGTGCTTTCATTCCTTGACAAGTAAAGAAGCATCGAAGACCGGAAATGTGGTGCAAAGGATCAAGGACAACGAAAAAGTTCGAAACTTTCAAACGAGCTCAAGCTTATGAGAGAGAGAGAGAGAGAGAGAGAGAGAGAGAGAGATGTGAGAGTGAGTATCGCATTCTGGGTTTCTCCCGATTTTGCAGGTTTTCTTCTGGCCTGGTGAAGCGTTTTCTCGAAGTGGAGAAAGCTCGAGAAAATGTCGAGAAACGAGGTGGGGGAGAGCGTGCCTATTCTTTCTTCAAATAACGGCGGAGTTAGAGCGAGACCGGACCTGTTCTTAGTGGCGTGTAGATGCTTCAGCTTGCTGACCAGTTTGGCTGCCATTCTCTGCATAGTCTTCAATGTTCTATCTGCTATAAGGAGCTTCAAGCACATATCTGGTGTATGTTTGCATCACCATCTCTCTTTTCTAACTTTCACTTTTTAGTGGTGATGGGTGTCATCTTTCATCCTCTCTACTAATTTTTAATGGTTTTTGTGAGAGTGATTTATAGATTTTCGATGGCATATTTCGATGCTATGCGGTTTTGATATCTTGTTTGGTAGTTCTGGCTGAAACAGAATGGAGCTTGATCATGAAGTCATTCAAGGCATTTTCTCTTCACCATCCAATTTGCTACGGTTAATGTTAATGTTGTGTTTCCCATAGTCTAATTAGATATTTTACTCAATCCTTTACAGGCTTTGGAGTGTTGGCCTTGCAGGGGTATGCTACAGATCTTGTACGTGTTCAGTCTAGTGAGAATTATGATGCTTATATTTGGTTCACTCATCTTTACCCGATTTTTCTTTTTTTTAATTTTTCCCTTCATTCCCATGACCTTGAAAAGTGTTTGGTTAGTTAAAACAGGCATATTTTAGCAGTGGCCACTAGAAAATGCTGGTATTTATTACCTAAATTAAGTTTGTAATTTGGTGTTAGTATGTAGAATGCTGGGAAATGTTGTGAGAGAAACTGACTTACCATAGAATGAGAAGCTACTTTTAGGTATATCATGGCACAGATCTTCTTGTTTGGTTTCTAAATTGTGGTTTTCTTTCTGCAGTGTTGCAGTAATGACAAGAGCCTATCCCAATTTTGTTGGGGAGCGAACAGAATCTATTCTTCAGAACGTAGCATGCTATATGCTTCTTGCTTGTGGTGTACTTTATATTGTTTCGGTGAGATCATTGGACAGTGTAATTATGCTGTTTAGAGCGTCTTCTTGCCTTTGCGTCCACATGTATGCCAAACTGTTTGTTAGTAAATTCTTTGAAAGGATGTTACTTTTATAACTTATTTAGAAAAGCCATATTCATGTTTTACTTTTTCAATTGGCTTAGCAGATATTGAGCAGTGAATGCTTTCTTAGTAGTCTGAGGGCACTTAAAAATTCCGTTTATGATGCAGTATTTAAACTTACATACCATGATCTATTGCCCATCGACTTGGTATTTATTTCAGATTGTATATATGATACATCTTTAAACAGGTCTCAATTTATTATTATTATTATTATTATTATTATTATTATTATTTTGAGTGAAGATTTCAATTTATTTATTGTTATATTATTCTCCCTCTTTACTTTTTTCTATGTTCTTCCTCAATTAGACTGTTGATCTCTGCTTCTCAATCTTGGAATCAAAGACAAAGCTGACATTCTTTATAATAATAAAAATTCAAGGGAATCCTATGTATTAGCTTTATGAAAAGTGCTCGGGAACAGAGGGAGACCTTAAGAGAGCAAGCAGCTAAGGATCTGGAGGTAAGCTTTTATGTTAAAATGTTATGATTTCCCCCCTTTAAATTGCATTCTGTTGTCTATGTCATTCTTTGTACTTCTTAGTTCTTAGTCTAATGACATGATAAAGCACTGGTTGCGACTTTAAGCATGAGTACGTGACATAGAATTGATGCATAGTTTCAGAAGCAATGTCTCTTTTTTCTTAGCCTGAAAGGGGGAAAGGATAAGAAATCTAGGGTTAATTGATATGGTTGGTCTTGACTCTTGATAGACATTGCATGCACGAGGAGGAATGTGTCATCCTTGTAGGCTAGAGAGTCCTAAAATTTTCTTCTGCTATCAAACCAGGAAATGGAAGATGAATACATATTTATCATGATTTCAAATTGAATGAACTCTACATTTTTTTTCCCCTAAACGCTAAAATATTGTGAACAGTCGTGTGAATAGGACTGAGAAATATAATACATGTTGAATATGGAAGGCTTGCAGTGTTCCTGTTGGATTAGTAGCCATGGCAAGAGTTTTTGCCTATGTTTGTGGATTCTCATAAAATTCTCATTAGAAGTGGAGGTTTGACACAGATTGATAGGATTTGGACTCTGTTATCTTTCTTAGAAAGCTTAAAAAGATTTAATCTCCATTTAAGAAAAACTGCTTTTTTGCGGGAAAGTTTTGAGAAAATTTTATTTAGAGCTAGTCTTGATAAACTTGTATGATTGAACTGATCACTAAGAACTGCACATGTATCATATTCCAGGGTTTCTGCACCTTGTGTACATTTCATGTTCGAGCCCATTTTACATAATATTTTATGACAAGTAGAAGAAATTGACTTAAAGTCTATAAGAAGACAAGACATTTATGATTTCCCAATAATATAGAAGCATGTTAACTAAAATAAGAATACTAAAAAGAAGAGAACATAATAGTAGAAATAATTGCGTACCAAAATAAGATGAAGATAATTAAATTTAAATCGAGGCTTGAATCTGTGGATGCTAATATATTCCTATAACTAATCAAATAAAAACCTAAAAACCTCTTAATGGAAAAATTAATTTCTTGAAATCATATTCTTGGTATTTATCATTACTTCCTAAGTAATAATAATATTATTTTTCTAGATTATGTCATTAATTTTATTTTATATCTTCATATTCAATAACCAATTTATCTTAAATTAGATATTATTATCTGCATTAATCCATGATTTTATATTTTAAATACATATCTTATCCCGGGGTAATACACTTTCTACACGATCCACTTTTGACATTTCTATGCATCTGTCAATGGTTAACTTGTTCATCTGTAGCAAACTAGGTGTAAAGTGCTTTTCCAATCCATGTTCTGCTTCATTTATTTATTGGCAAACATGGTTCTGCTTTATTAATTTGATTATGGATTCCTAACAGGAGTTGGAACGGCGTAGAGAAGAGCTTGAACGTCTGCTTCTTGCAGAAAGGGTATGAAAGCTTTTGAATCAAGAAATGCCAAAACGGTCTCATGCTACATGGTGAAGGTACCTCCAATAAGCAACAGCAACCTCATTCAGTTTATGATATTGCATGCGTGAACACTGTATTTTTACTATGAACATGGTACGACAATGTCGTTTTGTACATTCTTTCTCTCTGTCACTCGCTTGTATCCTTTGTAACTATTGAACCTTGTTCTACAAGTAGAGCAATTGACTGTAGCCAATTCTGTGGAATCTATGAACACTTCATGTAAATACCCTGCTTGACATGAAAATAACAACAATTTGGAGAGTTGTTTTGTATAGTGTTTATCATCCAAGAATCTGTATTTTCAATGTATCTTGGGATTATATAGGTAGATGTTACGCGTTTAATACAGAGGAATATAGTTGTGACACTGTGATGTGATCTCTTGAATGATGGCTAGTTTGACAAAAGGACATCTAATTCTGTTAACTATCTCCTTTTACTTTATCTCTTCTATTTGGGAAGATGTACATAAAGAGAGAGAACACCATCTTTGTAACTTCACTTGAAAATTAACTTCAAGTAAGCGAGTTCCCGTGATTTCTTACAAATGATCAAGCAGCTGAAAATTATGTGCTCAATTTCTTACTTCTTGTTTAATTCGTTGAATTTTGATGACTATGAAATTGTAATAACAATGGTGTTGGAATTAAATTCTTTGATATTTGGTTAATTATTATATGAGCTTGTTATGCTATTTATTTTTCAATTGAGATGCTGTCACGATGCGTTGGGTGCTGTCCAAATTTATTTAATTTTCAATCCCTTGTTGCATTGAGTGCTAGTCATATCTCTTGTGAGTTTGTGAGATATGATTGTGCATTAAGCACACTTAAGTTTAGCTAATCATTTTCTTAATTAATTTGAGGTCTCATTGGCAAATGATGGAATTGGTAGTTAACAACATAGTTAATTTGTCATTTTTAAGCACAATTAATTCTAAGGATTAATTTAGACTCTTAGTTAATTTAAAAAAACCTAAGAGTCTGAATTCCTAATAATTATTAGGATGTCTTTAGAACCAAATGGAGGTAAGAGGAAATTAATTTGACAGAATAAGGATAAGAGAGGGAGTTTATGTGCCTAGGAAGGTCATCATATTGCATTTTAATCACATATTCCAACCATTTTCAAATCTATCCAATTTTCAAAAAATACCAAATATATTAATTAACTTTTAATTCTAATTTGTTTTAATTCCAATCAACAAATCCCATCAATTGATCACTGTTTTTGGGTAGATTTAATCAACTAAGATTTTAATTTTTAATCAACTTCACAAGAGATTTGACCCAAGTTGCTCCTTATATATATTAGGGTGTTTCTTACTTTATTTTAGTTGCATGCATGACTATTGCACATCAAATTTTGGCACTTTTGCCTGAAGTTGGTTTAATTGATTCTTTGATTTTTTTAATTTTGCCTTTCATTGTTGATATCCCTTGCTTATATTTAAGAACAGTGATTAGTTGATTGGAATTAAGACAAGCTAGAATTAAAAGCTAACTAATATTTTGGCATTTTTTGAAAATATGATGGATTTGAAAATGATTGGAATGTGTGATTAAAATACAATATGATGGACTTCCTTATCTTTACTCTATCTAATTAATTTCCTCCTACCCCTAATTGATTTTAAAGACATCCTAGTAACCACTAGGAATTAGCATTTTTTGGTTCTTTAAATTAACTAGGACTTCAAATTGATCTTTAGAACTAATTGTGTTAAAAAATAACCAATTAATTATGCTGTTAACTACCAATTTTAGCCCTTGCCTTAACTAAATGAGACTTCAAATTGATTAAAAAAATGATTAGTAAGCTCAAGTGTGCGTAATGCACAACTATGTCTCATAAGCTCACAAGAGGTGACTAGCACTCAATGCAATAAGGCATTGAAAATTAAACAAATTTGGATAGCACACAAATCATCATGATAGCACCTCAATTGGAAAATAAATAACAAAACAACCTTATACAATACTTCATCAAGCATCACAAAATTCAATTCCAACAACTATTATCATTACAATGTCATACTCATCAAAATTTAAGGAATTAACTAAGATAAAAAATAAGAGAAAGTCTCAAAATTCAAGAGCTCAAAGCGGGTTCAGTTATGCATCCTAAGATGGTGAAGCAAGCCTAGCCACTTCTTATTTAGACCTCCATAGCTCCTCTTTGTTGACCAACAATAGAATCCACTATGGATGAACATTTGAAGAATACACCCTTGATGAATGGAAGAGAAAGAGCAATCTGGTTATGGGACTTTGATTTGGTCAATGAGAGGAAGAGAATGGTGTTTTTGGATTGTGAAATGGAGGGATTTAAGGTGGAGAAGTGATGGAAGGGAGGCTAGGGTTCATGGAGGGTGTTGGGAGGAAATGAAGTAAGTGAATGGATGAAGACGAGTGGAAAAACGAGAACAAGGACTGTCGATGTCGCTGCATGAAAACTGATTGTTCTAGGGGTGTTTGAGGTTGCTTAAGATTAATCTAATACCCAGGAATCATGTCCATCAAGTGCTTTAAAGTGACGCGAAACTTGTGTGCATTTAAAGATCCTTTCACATGATATTTTAAGTATAGCCTTGAATTTTAGAAATGAATTATTTAAATGATAATAAATGAAAATGAAAGGCAAAACTAAATCTGAAAATAGATGGAGAAATTAAAAAATAACATGATGGGAATGATAAAAAAAAATGCATAACAAAAAAAAAAGAAAAATTAATTTTAAAATATAAAATTGTCATGATTATCCCCGTGTTTTTTTTTATTTTGAGATTTCTTTCATCATTTGTAACCTTTTGATCATCAAATTAATTCATCCAAGGGCTTCAATTTTGTACAACGGGCTATCATTATCATCCAAGAGCTTCCCATGACTTAAAATACATATTAAACCCATTAAATATCAAGTTATGAAAAAATAATTATATGTCTTATAAATTTATTCAACTTAGCATGAATTATGAAAATTTAATGAATTTAATTAGAATGATAAAATGGGAGATTAGAAGATGAAATTAGCTGTGGTAAGTTTCCTATAAGTTCTTAATTACAGAAAATAAACTTAGTACACTTTCAAAATTCATGGGAAAGTACAATTAAAATATAAAAGATATGTATTTTAAAAGATATTTTAGTGAATAACTGAAAATTTAAATTGAATTAACTCAAATTAAACTCATGGGATAAATGAAAAACTAAAAATTAACAAATGATAAAAAAATTATTTTTTCAGAAATTATTTTTAAAAATTATAGTTTTGCCCCTAAGCTTTTAGAATTTTCATTTCTACCTAAAAAGTTTTGAAATTACAAACTAGCCCAAATGATCTTAAAGAATTCTAATTTGTACAAAGTACCCCTAAAAAGTGTTAAAAGCTGAGAAAAATGATATAAACAAATGATAATTATTAGAGGAAAAACATTTGAATTTCAAAACCTTGTTGATGAGAATCTTCATCTAGAGAGTCACGATGGTTTTGTTTGCTGTCTCAGCATATGAGGAGGAGTCTAGTTTTGGATGTTGATCATTGTGACGGGATTTTGACTTTCTAAATTAGCTGGTTTAAATTTAAGTTTTCAACTTGTAATTTTGTAACTAATAAATTTATTGTTTTATTTTTTTTAAAAAAGTGACCTCCAACCATCTTAATTTTAGATTAAAAACGTTACAAACATAATATAACAATAAACTTGGAATGTCTAAATATAATTTAGACAGTCTAGATAGATGATGATCACTCCATGCTCATTGAATCCAACTTTGAAAGATGGGCCAAAAGATAGCACGTTTTCATCAAATTGTGCTGTTTGCCATTGCGTTCATGGAAAATTTGATAAAAGAAGACAGTATGATCTTGTGTAGAGTCTATGTCTAATTTTTATGCTTATTATTTATTTTCTTTTTTTCCCCAAATGTCATACAACTTTACTTTTACAAATGTAAATGTTCGAAATTAAATTGATTGCTTCACAATGCTTAGTTTCTTCCACTCGTTACAATCTTATTAGAGCCCCAATTTCTCCGGCCTCTATTCCGGACACTATTATTGATTTGCAAAGTGGTAAACAAATTGATCTAAGATAAGCTAGCCATGTCATTACTGGGATTAAATTTTAACGCCTAAGGTAAATTCCCTTGAACATTATAAAAAGATCCACATAGTTCACGGTCATAATTAAATCACAACACAAGCTCCAATTAACTGGCACAAGTGCTTTTTTTTTTTTTCCCTTTTCTTTCTTTCTTACTGATATTTATTTAGTATTCAATATTTTACAGGGCCTAATTCATTTCATAAAGTTGTTGATAAAATTATGGATTTTCTTTTAGTGCTATCTTTTTCTTAAGTTCGGTTGTGCGCACGCGTTTCAATAACTAAAAAGTAATAACTCATCCTTCGTGTTTGATGTACTTCACATTTATTAAGCAAACGTCTTATAATTTGTATTCATATGTTACAATAAATGTACACCATATATAAAACTAGGCAAATAGAGGAGAAATGGGGCCAAACTTGAGGCTTACCATAGATTCATGAATGAAGATGCTGCATTAGGCTACTATATGATGCAACGGTAAATTAGAAGGCGAGAGACAAGCTTTGGGAATCTTTAGCTGCCTAACTTGAAAGCATCCACAAAGAGACCTAAGCACACTCCAGCTTTCCAGAAGTTCATCATCGTCACAAAAGATTGCAACCTCCCAGTCCTCATGGTAGAAGGTTTTCTGTACATGAGCACGCCAATCCCCTCAATTGCAGCCACCACAACACCGGCAACCAGAACATCCCAGTCGCCGGTCTGCCCAAGGATTGTAGCCAGTGCATTTGCTGTGTAGAAACCTAGAAGAAGCAGGAATATCTTCATAGGGAAATTCTTTCTGGCTGAGTTCAGTTTTTCTAGTAGTTGTCCGCCACCTGCTGTCAGAATCCTACCCAATCGTGTGCTGCCAAAACCGGAACTAGCATCATTGAGGCTTTGTTGTTCGCCATTACCTGGCACTCCACCTGTGTTCAGGGCAAAGGCTATTTTCCATCCCAACCTTCTTACCAGGAAACTGAACCAATGTATTGAAAATCAATGATTTTGCAAGTACATGAAACAACTGGGTTGCTCCCCTAGTTGTAAGATAGGAAACAAACACGCAAACAAAGAATTCAGCATTAATTAGAAACCATGCCACCAATTTGACTTGTCAAGAGTTGACTGTCTCTAATTCTGGCAACCACTAGGGTTCATTAAAAAACAATACGTACGGAAGAAAGGAATGTGGAAGTGCATTAGCATGAAAGAAAAAGAATGAATATACTGTCATGGGAACAACGCATAATATCCATTTTTGTGACATGAATTTCTAGACAACATTCTCACAGGATCATATTATGATAACTAGTAAAAGGACAAAAAACCAGCATGACTTTGGACAAATTAGAAACTGTAAGAGTTTGAACTACTCATATTTTGAAACATGCTTTAAAGTTTTACCAGCCATGCACAAATGATGTGGTGCCGACTTTTAGAGCTTGTCCAGAAAAGCTTGGCTCACTGCACCAGCTTTGGATTCTGTAAGTTGCAACACTTATACAGGATTTATCAGGGCATTCATTCTCTGAAGTTGATAATCCTGGCTGCGGAATCATACATCTCACTTGACAAGCCATGTCCTACAAATTCAGAAATTCTTGATTGGCAGCAAATGGAGATAGATTTATTGGTAGCAGTTTTCAGGATTGTAATCTGCACCAAGTTTTATGTACAGAGATTCACATGATGCATCGATAATTAGACAACAACTTATCAAGAGTTAAACTTCAAACCGGAAAACATTGGACTAATTACACTTGTGATAAGAGGAGGATGTACTTGGAAGTCTAGCATCGTAAAGCACTCTTTCCAACAAAACGTTTGTGACAAAATTTAAAATGACCCCAATCTTCTGGGACCAAAAATCACTTTCTTTGTTTAGATAAAACCCTTGATTCACTTTTAATTAATAAATTAATTGTGGATTGCCACTCAAATGACAGTACAATGTCGTGTAATATTCTCACCTCAGAGAATCTTGGTCCAACTTTAGACTACAATCAATTTTCCTTTGAGATAATTATAATATATTTGAAATCAGATTGCTGAAATTTAGTAGCATCTAAACACAAACAATGTCGAATGTTTAATAGTTCAAACTCAAATGCAGAGATTCCAGAGAACAATCCTACGAGTCCCTTGGAAATGAAATGCAAGCATGAACAGTGGAAGCAAGCTAGTGGAGCGTGGGAATGGGTAAGGCAAAAGGAGAAGAGCTCAATTAGTGATCAAGATCAAACTTGTAATTGAAAACAAAATATGAGGTCAAACTGTCCGCCAAATTCTAAAGAGAGCGGACCTGAGAAGTGACTGGAGGCAGCAGAGAGCAAATAGAGTCTGAAGTGTGATTTGATAATTGTGAACAACCACAACCTGTAAGAACAAATAGAAGAAATAGAATCTGACAATGTGATGAACAACACCAGCAAGACAAAAGATTGGGGGGAAAAAACACAACCGGAGAGACAAAGAAAGAAGGAATGAACATCGCCTGAGGAAGCGCCGAATAGTGAAGCTCCTGATATGAAGACGAAAATGTGACCGGAAACGCACCTGAGATATTCGCCGGCGAGAGAGAAACCTGGGAGTGTGTGGGTATGAGCAAGCTCTTCCCCGAGTCCTATCCTGCTACGGCTCCACTCTCTGTTTTTTTTTTTTTTTTAAATAGTCAAATAAATAATTAAATGCCACTCTTCTCTGTTACTTTTCCACCAAACAATATTTTCTTTAAAAAACAAAAATTAGATGAGTTGGGTTCATGTCAGGACACGCCTAAGTAACAATAAACACTTACAAAAATATTTTATTTAAAAAACATTATTTTGCTCCAATGATTTTACTTATTTATATTAATTTAGTTTTTGAGTATTTATTTTTTACTGTCGAGGATTTGAATAATCAAACCCTTGAGCAGTATTTGGTTCAAGATTTTTTAAGGAAAGGGGAGGCTATTTTTTTTATTTAATTTCTCCCTCCCATCTAATCAAACAAGGTCTCAATAAAATTTCTTTTATTTCTTCCCTTCTTTCCATTAAACCAAACACTAAATTAAATTAGTATAAAATTTATATACTTTATCTTATATACTTAATATACTTTTATTTAATCAAATTATGATAAGTGATTTTAGTATATTAATAATATTAATTAACAAGATCTTTTTATATAATAAATAATTTATATAAGATTCACATGTCTTGATTTAATTAGAGACAAGCACTTCACTGTATTGTTTTTATTTAAATTAACTTTTCAAACTTTTTAGTTTGTGTTTAGTGTTTTTTTTTTTCAATCCCTCATTCCAGTGGAACTCACGTTATTCATGGCACAAATAAAATATATGACATCTTAAAATATAAATATTGGATTAAAGGGCATTTTATCCTTCAACTATTTACTTAGGAATGTCTGGTATTTTAAACTTTTGGCATAATTTCTTTTCAACTTTTAAAAATAGTGCATTAACTACTTTTAAAAAAATTAACTTTGATCCTTTTCCTAAAAATTATTTTAAAAAGCCTCAAGGGATATAATTGACATTAATTTTCTTATAGAATACTTATACATAATTTTATGAGTCATTTTTTATAATTTTTAAAGTCATTTTTTAGAATTTGTTTAAAATCAACTAACTATCAAAATTAACCTTTTAAATATCAAAACATCCAATGCACTATTTCTAAAAATTGAATGAGAGAAATTACACTATATAAAAGTTTAAAATACTATATGCTTCAAAGCAAATAGTTGGGAAGCAAAAATTCTTTTTAATCCTAAAATATTTAATTTATATCATCATATCTAATGAAAGTCAAACCATGACCTCATTTATCATAGGTTCATATATAATTTTTTACCTTTGTTTAATTTAATATTTTTCATGTATCATAACAGTTTTTGGCATTTATTATTAATGATAAGTGATCTTCTACCCCAATATAATACTTGTAAGGCATAGAAGTTTGAATGTGAAATATTTTAAGGGAAAAATACATACTCATTGTTAAACTCTTTATTGCCCAAAACCTTAAAATTATCAAAGCTGCCACCACTCAATAGCATCTTAAAATATAAAATGCAAAGTGTTAGCATGTATGTGTTACCTGCATGCTAACGCTATACGTTTTATATATTATTAGAAAATGAAATAAAAAATTAAATAATTGATGAATACTTTATATAAAAAAAAAATCCCAATAGCCTTTGTATTTGGAAAAAGAACTATAAGCATGACTAGATCTTACTGGTGAGAATGATAAAGTTGAAAACAAAATGGTTGGTTATAATCACTAGCCTTTGTATCAGGAGAAATAGAAGCCTATTACGGTTATATATACTAACCATGGACAAGTTTTGACATGACAAAAAGCCCTTTAACCTCCTCCATTCCTCTTCTTCCTATCTCTCTGTGCAATCTGTATTGGGGTTTCTACCCTTTTTTTTTTTTTCTGGTACTTCTACTGTGACATATTAACACTTTTGCACCATAGTAAACAAAAAAAGCCTGTTTTTAACACTATTCACAATGACATTAAGCAAGATTCTTTGAAAAGGCTTCTTGTGATTGGCTTTTCACCTTCACTCTCCACAAGCCTTCTCCTTTTGGCATCTCGTTCACCAGACTCACATGCTGGTGGCTGTGTCTTGCAAACTGATTCATCATCTTCAAGATTGATGGTCTCACATGGATTACCATTTACCTCCAAAGAGGAAGGAGATTTAACACTTGCAACTACATCATCTTCCATGTCATTTGCCTCTTGAGAATCCTGAACAATACAGTCTGCAAGTTCTTCACTGGAGGCTGAAGAACATTGCTCAAGCACGTCATTCTTGTCTGAAGGGTTAGACCCTTCAGTTTTCTCCTGGGGGCAGTTTTCTTGAGTTTCTGTCTCTAATTTATTCCAGGGCGCATGTGAATGTGCCTCAATGGCGTCTTTAAAGTTCATGGAGAATCCCTGCAATGATGCTTCTGATGATCTCAAATATGATGTGGACGGGAAGTCAGATGCCGATAATGCAACTTGAGAATCTTCCATCAATAACGGTGATACCGTCGTTTCTTCATCATCCTCATCAATTTCCTGCTTTCAAGGAAAACAAATAACAAACGAATCTGACGTCGGCCTATCAACATTTTTCTGTAGAAGGCACGAGTTCAAGTAGTAACGCATCACTAATTAAATTCTCTTATTAGAGATTAATACTGTGTGCAGCTAATTTCCACTTTTCTTTTTCTACTTTATGAAACAAAATGTATGCGGTACACCAATGTCAAAGAGCCTTAAAAACTATGCATCCGCCTAGCATACGTAGCTTTTAGCTTCAATTAAATTCTACCTCCCATTGACATGTCTGCCTAAAATATATTGAACCAGTAAATGATTGAGATGTAACAATTTAGTAATTGAAGTCAACAAGCCTCTAAATAGCAAGAGACAATAATTCGGATCAGCCAGCATTGTTTGTTCTTTCTCATGAAAGATTCAATAAAATTTTATGTCGAGTGTTGATGACCTAACACAATGACAACCTTAATCTAAGATTGGGACTAGCTATGAAACATGGACAAAGTAAATCCTTGGCTTGGACGCCCTTTATGTTGTTGTTCGTTGAACAATAAATATGCTTGATCTAAAAACCACCTGATGAATAGATAGTTTGCATTAAAAAAATGTTTTAATATGATTTACTATAAATTACATGGGCTGGAACACTAGTTAAATAATTAAAATTGATTACCTCAATGGGTGACATGAAGCCCCTTTGATGACAAGTTATAACCCGCTGAAAATTTGCAGAAGATGAATCTCCAACTGTTCCTCGCAAGTCCATGGAAAAAATTCCTGGCTCTCTAATACTTGATACGACTCTTGTAGGGGAAGCTACAGAGAACCGAATATTTGTCCCCTGTTTAGCAGAAAAGAAAGAATTCCCTCCGCATAATGTCAGATGACAACTCCCACCAAAAGTACCTGCTTCCATTTTGTCCTCTGAGAGAGAACTTTTGCTAATGCAATCAGTTGGGAGGACTTTAGGAGAATTATCTTGGAAGATATCATAAATTAGCTTCTGAATATGAGCTCGTTTCAGAGAAGCCTCTACCGGAGGGAAACACTTGCTCTTCAACAGGGGCAGAAAAAGCAAAAAACAAATAAATAAAATTATCTGTGACTCAGTATACAACATAAGCCAGCTTTCAATATATCTATCAAAATTCAAACGTCAGCACCGAGTAGTTAAAGTTGTAAATGCGGTATAAAGGTAGAGGAAATATAAGTGTTCACGCTAAGAGAAGTCACACACCAAGTCAGAGAACTTTGTGATCTTAAAAGGGTTAAAGTTGATGGGAGCTTCATTGAGGAAACGTTCCACATAATGAAGCAGAAATAGACCACAGTCGTATAAGTTTTCCTGCTGAGGAAGCTGATATAATGTGGAGACAAGCAGAAATTTAGAAGTTGCATTTACATTCCACATATTTAGATGGGAAACAAGAGAGACTGAGAGTACCTCTAGTGAGACAAATCGCAAATGTAAGAATTTGAAGAAACATCATCCACCATATCACGGTGCCTCTCTTTCCATTCTTCACATAGGTAACTGTCATAGGATATAAAGAAAAGCACTCATAATCAGCCATGATGATTGTTTTAATTATAACTTGAAATGAATTTATTTATATACCCGAAGTAATGGTTTGCTACAATTTTTTTTTTTAAAGGCATTTGCTTCTACACCCTCCCCCCTTCCCCTTCCCCAAAAAGGGGGAAAAGAAAAAAGAAAAGAAAAGAAAGACAAAGAAGAAAGAAAGAAAAAGAGGAAGGAAAAGCAACAGTCACACCTTGAACTCACAAGGCACCCTATATTCTATCTATTTTGTGTAGATCATATCCAATCCTATCCACTTTGACTTCAAGACCTTTTATAATACAAAATCTGAGCTAACAGACAGATACCTTTGGAACACATTTTTGAGACCCATGTGACTCCCTCTTAAGGAATCCATGTGCAAGATGCAAGGTACCTTTGAAGATTCCTTAATTTCTTTATCTGCAAGAGAGCCAAGTAAATAGGGTATTGGGTGATGTCCAAATAAACCATAAGAAATTCAACTCAAAGGAGAAGGACCTTGGAAACATGCCACTTCACCAGGATGACAGATGACAATCAAACTCCAGTGAAGGCTGCCAGTAGCAAGATTCAATAATTATTTTTCATCAGAATACAGCATAATCCCAACAAATAAGCAAGTTCAGTTAGTTTCCCACCTATAGTTTATAGGAACAAAAATGTAGTCCTTTTCAAAAAGGTTCACTTTCCTTGTCCATTTCCGAACACGTTGAAATGCTGCCTTACCATCACAAGCACCTGATGGATCTTTGTCTAAATCAGCAAGCTTCCGAAAGAAGAAGCAATTGAAAAAGTGAAACCTGTTCTGCTCATTGGGAGGGATTTTATTTTTCAAATACCTATTAAGTACAACAGATTTAGCATAAATTAGTTACTATAGAGCATAAAATGAAAAGGTATGTCTACATTTACTGAGTAATTCTATTATTTTAAAAAAAATGGGGCGCAAGACTACCTAGATTGTAGGCATTTGTGAGAGATAAATTATATACAGGATTTTCTCCATGATAAAAATAAATTTATAGCTACGTGAATGAAGTCAAGAAAAAGATATAACTTCAGCAGTACTGCTTACTTGATATAAAAATCAATGATGTTATCGTTAATGAAGGTCTCTGGCTGTAGAAGCTCAATATCTCTCTTACTAAGAGAAACAGCATCAGGATCCCCCTTTGGATATATAATCTCATCAAAAGTCTCATCAAAACTGCAAAGCATGACATCATACCGGCAAGAAATTTCTTCAAATAATTTATATTATACTGATAAGCTATTAGGTGCATGACCATGAATGATTTGTAATTATATATTACACAAGCTCAGATCGCCTTTTGTTGGAAGTTAATTCAGCTAAAGTGATCCAGCAATGCATCCAGAATGGTTTGAGAAACAGGATACATTTCTGTACTGCCAAAATGGTTCGAGAAAATTAGGTTTTGAAAGAAATGCATCCAGCAAGACAGATCATAAAGATAACACTAATTAATTAATAAGTATCAAAAACCTTTTTTTGGGCCAATCAGTATCTAAAATCTCATACGCAGCAAACACACCAACACAATTAATAACATAGATCATATTTCGACAGTGACATGATTAAGCAAGCACAAATGCTTAATTGACTTACATGGGAAGATAACGCATCTGAGAGACATGGCAATTCTGGCCAAATTGAGAATTTTTTTCATTATCTGTATCGAGGCTGCATGCATGTAAACAAAATACCAATCAACACCTGACAAGATTCAGCAACCTCCTTCTCATACAACAAAGTGAAAGGCTATAGCATAAAGACAAAATGAGACCAAAATTTACTCAAACATTAAGCAGAAAAACTACTAAAGAAGCTTATATGACCTAAAAATTGCTTCCACAACAGATCACGAAATGACCATACAAAAGAATACATTTACACGAGTATGAAAGAAGAGCTGAAAATTTAATCTGATTTACAAGTACAACACATTAATTCATACTTGCACACATTGACACACAAAAGTATTGAGAATTTGAGATGCTCCTACCACAAAACACTAAAACATCCACAGATGGTATAAATGATGTTAAGGGGGAAGATGTGGATGGCTGTGCAGAATACTAGCAATGAAGGTGAACTCCAAATATTTTACAACACAGACACTCGCTAGACACAGACAAATAATACAACACAAGACCCTTCAAGAACAGAACAAGTTACTGTCTTTAGAGAGGTTGACACTCCACCCAAAACCTGACCAAAATTCTTCTTGCCCTTCCTTGTCAGCTTTTCCCTCCATATACCAGTCAACAACTCTAGCTATTCCCTCCTGCCTCTTCTTCATGACTACCTTCTTTTGCTCCTCTTGTTCTCTGTCTTATCTGATTCTTAACCTTTGGGATTTCTTCTGGACCAATGGTCCTCCCCTTTTCTTACCCATTTGCAAATCCATTATGTCTCCTTCTGTGTGTTTTGGAGGCAGCAGTGGGTTAATAGCCATCAGAAACTAACCCATCTCATCAAAAGACAACAATTTCACGATATGAAACACCAATCACATGATACATGTGGGCATAAAATCCATAGAACTAGCATATTACTATGCTGTTAAGTCAAAGCAACTTAGACAAATCAAAGTAGGAAGACACATTGGTGGGCCTTTTACCCTTTGTTTGAACAGTACTAATAATTTTTCAACTTTCTCCACCCAACAAAACAAGGCAAAAGGTGAACTCTGGAAGCAATCATCAGAACACTTGGAATTGATAAGTATTGCATCCCCAGCAAGTTAGGCAATAAAATACTTACTCAAAAATATCATTCCATATATCAGCATATCTCATATCCAATGATTTTACCGCCTCTGCTGCTTTAGACCAGCATGGATCATAAACTGCAAATTTCAGCTCCTTAAATCCTGCATGAATTTAATAAAAGGGACCAGATGTTAAACCAACAACCGATAGTTTTCACATAAGGTACAGCCATTTCTGGAACCGTGTTTCTTTTTCCCTCAAATAATCTCAAATAAGAGATGATCAAAACAAAAACAACTAACAACCAGCAATCAACTAGTCTAGATTTTTCCAGAATATGGGAGATAATAAAAAAGAAAACTTCATCTTTTTTTTTTATATATAGTAAAGAAAACTTCATCTTTAATTAAAAAGTAAATCACACAAACCTCTGAATCTGGCTAAAATTACATAGACCTCACCTCCATTTTTAAAAAATATATTTAACAACCCTTAAAACAAAAAACTTCCCTCCCTTCAGCCAAATTTTAATTTTTCTGACCAAAATACCCTTCATCTAGAATTTTCTTGGTTAAAGAAATATGTATTTAGGCTTAATCAAGGCTATCTTGTCCAACATTTTTAAATCAAACTAAAGTGCAGAGTTAATTTTTTTAGTTTAAGAGACATCTTTCATGATGCATGATGCATCAAAACAACAAAAAAGAGACGTCTTTTATTTCAAGAGAGAGATCCATGTATATTTTAAAAATAGAATGGACGTTTGTGTATTTTAGCAAAACTCATAGTAGATCTATAGAAGTTAGTCTTAATCAAAAATATAATAGAACAAGGGAAATTAGATCTAAAACCACCATATAAAAGGTTTAGCTTCAAAAGATACAAGGAGCACCCAGCTGAAGCAGTAGCTCATTCTATAATATATTCTCTTTAAATAAGAAATACGACAGAGTTAAGACATGCAAAACAGCCTGTGAAATCAAAAAAATACATACCAGAAGTGTGCCTGAAGAACAATAGCTAGGTCTACACAAATGGGGAGAAAAGGGAAAAATAAATGACACTATTTTAAAGGAACCTTGATTGTGATTTTCATTTCCTGCTTCTCTAGAATCTTCTGATGGAAGGAAAAGGTTGATCATGGCTGTTTCAACCTAGAGCAAGCAGATATTCAAATCGATTTAAAACCTTTGGTTTGGGAGCAAAACGAGGAAGGGAAGAAATAAAAGTCAATGAAAAGGGGCAGAATAAAATTGAAGAGGCAGGAAGTAATTATCTTTAACTTTGTTTGGATGTCTATAAATGAATAACAGACAAAATCATTCAGAACCAAATTTTGACCTCCAGCATTTTGTTTCAAAAGAAAAAAAATAATCAGGAGAAGGAATAATGCTTGGGATGAGGGTACTAATATCTTCCAAAAAGGAGAAATATTATGCAAAACAGAAAAGCAGAAGAACAAAGTATGATATGAAGCAAAGTAGTCCATTCTCCATCTGTAACACAAAAGAGATGACCACTTGAAGAGGCCACAACGCATAAGTCAAATAAAGAGATGACTTAAACACTGTATCAACAATTAAAAAGATGGACACCCCCTTAAAAATAAGACAATTCCTCTCCAAATCGAGCACAAAATCAAAAATAAAACAAAAGGGCCAAAAGCTGTGCATTGTCTGAGGTATTGACCTTTCCATTGTCACTGAACTCTAACTACAATGCAGAAAAATTAGCTACAGGGCCCAAGGGCACACCCATTAGATTACCATCAGGATGATATTTAGGCCCTGTTTGGCTCGCTGGAAGTATTTTGAAGGACATTGAATTGGAAATGCAACTGGAAAAGGAAAATGAATTGGGTTTAAAAGTATGGTTTGGTATACGAGAAAATTTAAATGGAATCCTTGAACACAAAAATGTTAAAATACAATAATACCCTCATAAAAAATAAATTAAAAAATTAACTATCACCCAAAAATCACTTCATCTCCCAGTCCTTCCCTCTGGCATCTCGGGCACACTATACCAGTTGGACATGGGGTGATGGTTTAGGGCTTAACATCAAAATCAAGCCCCCTAAAAAAAGATCCAAACTGCAGAGTAAAAAGGCAAGGGAATCCTACAAAATTCAAGAAACGAACTTTCACCCACTCCTTTTCCATCAAGCATGAAACAAGAGTCGAACCTAAAAAATGTATCAAATTGAATCATTATTCCACATTGACAAAACAGCATCTTCTCCCTATTACACTGGAAAAATCCAAAATACAATACAGTCCTAACAAGAGTCACAAATCAGTAAATCAAACCATTGTCATCGAATCAAAGCAGATCTGGAAAAAAGCAAACAGGGGAGCCTGCAGGTCAAATTCAAAGCAAATGACGGAGAAGATGAGATGCGATGGTGACAGAGAAGTCAAGTGGCGGAGCATGGTTGGATTTGCAACATCTTTGATGGTGGGGCACAATGGACAGTGAAGATGAGAAGTGATCGAAGAATGGATGTGAAGGAGAATGGCTGGGGAGGAAGAAGGTCAAAGAAGGTGTCTTGGAATTTTGAGAAATTACAGAGGGTATTTTGGTTAGCAAAATTAACTTCCTAGGAAAATATATTTTTTTTTTTGGGTCTGAGGAGGGAACCAAATTTCCATTTTCTTCCCTGAATTTTAATTCCCAAGCATTAAATTTCATACCAACCAATCAAAGGAATTTATTGATTCCTTTTCCATTTCCTTTTCCTGAAGCTAATTTCCAACGAACCAAACGAGCCCTTACAGAAAGATGATAGTGAAATGGGAATAAATTAGGCTTACTTTCAAATTTTCTCCATACTTCCTCACTAATTTTGGAGAAACTGATATTGCCGGTCCTGAGGTTAAATATTTTCAAATTTTCATCCCCCACAATAAAAGGGGGGAATCCCCATTTTCCTAAACAAAAAACTGCACTCCCAAAACCATTCCCTACATTTCCATCCATTCCAATACGTAAGAGAAAAGGAAAAAAGGATGTAACTTGCCTGTTCACACCAACAGGACACGATTTTTAAATAGTCAATTGACCACTCAAATTTGTAAGTTTCTCCACTCCCATTGACAGCTGAGCCTTCAAGTTTGACAGAGCTGCAAGAGAATGTTAACCGAGAGTAGGTGGAATATATATCCCCATACAGAATAAAATCTGGGTAGACATCAACCACCTTTTTCTCGCCATTCTGCAAAGGAAAGAAACAAAAAGTCTGAGAAATATCTAAAACACAACCAAGGAAAACATTGAAACAAAAATTGACAATGATCTATTTATCCATTGTCCCATGAGCAAAATTATGCATGCAATATTTTGCTTTGTTTAAAATAATAATATAATATTTCACTTTAAAGCATATATTAAATACAAAATTGAAAACAAACCACTAAACGTGCAATAATTGTTTAGTTAAGCAAATTTGATTGAGAAAACACTCACCATACTAACCATAGCTCATCTCATTCATATCATTACTTTACCCTTTACCATAAGGAAATCTTGTTTACATTTAAAAATGCAAGCAAAAATATATGTGAAATAAATCATCATCTATGGTTAAATCTAATATTTATTGTATATATTTGCTGTAAATAGTTTAAGAGAATATCTCGGGTAGTTATTTGTTATTATTATAGGATATTCGTTTTTTGGGTCAATCTCCTTAATTCTTGGAGATCTGATCATGTTTCTCCTGTATTTATCCCTGTACTCTTTCTCGGCTGGAAGATAGAAGTTCAATAAGCCTCATTACTACATGGTATCAGAGCATGGCTTATCTTATGAAACTTCCGATCACTTTGATTCAGAAAAGCTGAGACCGAGTCGAACCCAAATCTTTCTTCCTCAATGTCGAAGAACGATAGGTCCCCGAAAACTAATTCGAGTAAGGTAGGCCATCCCCTTGGGTCGACTACCAATCACAAAGGATCGTCGGTGTATATCATCACTATTAAGCTCAGTGGAGAAAATTATCGGGTGCAAGCTCAAGCGATGAAACTTGCGATTGGAGGAAGAGAGAAGATGGCCTATATTGATGGTTCATCAAGAATTCTAGACGACTCCGAATCACAGGAGGCTCAACGCTGGCACAATAAAAATTACCTAGTCTCATCGTGGCTGATAAATGTGATGGTTCTAGAAATTCAATAGAGTTTCATGTTTCTTCCTACAGCTCATGAGATCTAGAAGGCAGTATGTGACTCACACTCTGATGGGAAGGACCTGTCAAGACTGTATGAACTTAAAACTAAGGCCTAGATGCTACAACAAGGAGAACGTGAGGTTATTGCCTTTTTGGCTAGAACTAACGGCCATTTGGCAAGAATTGGACCCGATGACAGAAGTGGAGTGGTCCAATAGCAGAGACGCTATTCGCTATAAGGAGCAAATTGAAGGTGAACGTGTCTTCCAATTTCTCGCTGGACTTCATCAATCCCTAGATGATGTTCAAAGGAGGATTTTGAGTCATATGCCACTCCCATCAACAAGAGAAGTATTCTTTGAGGTACGTCGTGAAGCTTCTAGATGAAAGGTAATGCTTCTTAGAACTACTCCATCTTCATCTCCTTCTCTAGACTCTACTACACTCGTCAGCAAGAGTGGTCATAACCAAAAGGGCCAAAAAGGGAAAATTACCTGTGACCATTGCAAAAAGATTGGACACACACGTGATACTTGTTGGGAAATCCATGGTAAGCCAGTGGACTGGAAATCAAGAAAAGGAAAGACTAGAGGTTACCAAACATATAATGATGTACAACCACAAAAACAAGATTTAATACCACCAGTGCCCCAAATTGATAAGGAACAACTAGGTAAGTTACTTGAGATGTTAAATGTTCTTCAAAAAGGTGATCAACATCAGCAGTCAAATCATATTGCCTAATGATCCACAGAGGTAATTGTGCTCTACTCACCACTACTACTAATTTAAAATGGATTATTGATACTGGGGCATCAGATCATATGACCTCTAATTCAAAATTAGTACATATGTCCCTAGTGGTGGGAACGAGAAAATTAGTACCGCAAATGGGACATCTTCAATTGCAGGAACAAGGAGTGTGATTATTTCTGATGCTATGAAATTAGAACATGTGTTACATGTCCCGCATTTAGCTTGTAGTTTATTATCAATAAGTAAGCTTACAAAACAAGCAAATTGTTGGGCTCATTTTGTTCTACTCACTGTATTTTTCAGTACCTCATATTGGGAAAAATGATTGGGAGTGCTAAAGAACATAATGGTCTCTACTATTTAGATGAATCAATCGTGAGTACACTCTGGTCTCGAATTCAATGCAATGTTGCATCTACATCTGAGAATAAAGACTTTAAAGATCTTATGTTATGACATAGGAGAATGGATCACCCAAATTTCCAATATTTATGTCATTTGTTTCCCAAATTCCAATATAATAAAATTTCTTCCTTTCATTGTATTGATTGTGAACTTGCTAAACATCAAAGATCAAGTTTCAAACTTGTTGAGTATAAATCAACTCATCCTTTTTCAATAATCCATAGTGATTTGTGGGGGCCTACTTATATGCCTAATCGCACAAATACCAGATGGATCATTACATTTATAGACGATCACACTAGAATGTGTCGGGTTTACCTGATGCATGATAAATCCTCTGCTCCGTCTATCTTTTCTGATTTCTTTACAATGATAAAGAAGCAATTCAATACCTCTATTCAAGTGATGCACACCGATAATGGCACAGAATACTTCAATAATGCCATGGATCTATTCCTTAAAGAGCATGGTATCATTCTTAAGAGCACTTGCCTTAACACTCCCCAACAAAATAGCATTGCGGAACAGAAAAACAAAACAATTGTTAGAAGTTGCCCGTGCCCTCTTATTTACTTATAATGTACCAAAGTATTTTTGGGGGGATGCAATTTTAACAGCTACCTATTTGATAAATCGCATGCCTAGTCGGGTCATTTCCTATTCTAAACCCCTTGAAAAATTAAAAGAAACTCATTCTGTTACCCACCTTGATACCAATCGACCTCTTGGAATTTTTGGCTGCACTGCTTATGCTCATGCTCACTCATCCCATAAATTGGAACCTAAAGCTGTTCCTTGCATTTTTCTGGGATATTCCTCAACTCAAAAGGGATATAAGTGCTTTGACCCACGTTCTAAATGTTTGCACGTTAGTCGTGACATTACCTTTGCTGAACATATCCCTTCTATTCCAAAGCTTTGACTCTAGGGGAGAGGGGGAGTGATTCTCAGCTTTTGAGTAAGAACTCAGCTATTTCTGAAAATTCTGAATTACTTCCAGAATTATTTCCAGCATCTAAAAAGTCCCAGACACACCCACAAAATACCAGAATTCTTATCCAGCCACTTACCAATTCTAGTATTCAGTCTTCTATGCCAACAACTGAAGTGAAAAGTTTTTCAGATTATAATGCAGGAAAAGCACTGAACAAGACACCATTGACATACTCAAGAAAGAAATGGCGAAATAGAGTGACTGTTATGTTTGAAGCACAACTTGAATCTGAACCAATAGAGGTTCCTGAAGCTGAAAGTGACATAAGAGATAAATCTGGAGGGAAAGAAGTGGCTGAGAATGAAGAATCTGATGAGTTAAACTTGCCTATAGCCATCAGGAAACAACCCAAAACATGCACACAGCATCCAATTCAGAAATTTGTAAGCTACCATGCCTTATCCCCTCAATTTCGTGCGTTTGTACCAAACCTAGATGAAGTAAAGATTCCATCTGATATACATGAGGCACTAAGTATACCTGAATGGAAGAATGCTGTGATGGAGGAAATGAATGCACTAAAAAAGAATGGTACTTGGGAGATAATAGAACTTCCAAAAGGGAAAAAGGTTGTAGGGTGCAAGTGGGTTTTCACCCCAAAATATGATTCTACGGGTAAGCTGGACAGGTTAAAAGCCAGATTAGTGGCAAGAGGGTTCACTTAGACTTATGGCTTGAACTACAAAGAAACTTTTGCACCTGTTGCTAAACTTAATACCATCAGAATTCTAATTTCTGTTGCTGTAAATCTTGACTGGTCACTTCATTAACTAGATATCAAGAATACATTTCTCAATGGAGACTTGAAACAGGAAGTATTTATGACTTTACCTCCAGGTTTTGATAAGGGACACAGAATCATGTATGCAAACTGAAAGAGTCTCTATATGGTTTAAAACAATCACCCTGAGCATGGTTTGATAGATTTTCAAGAGTATTGAGAATTGAAGGATACAAACAAGGGTTATCCAATCGTACCATGTTTGTGAAAGTGAGTAATGGGAAAAGGTACATACTCATAGTGTATGTAGATGATATAATCTTCACAAGTGACTATAAAGAGGAAGTACTCAGAATAAAGAAGGCTCTTGGAAAAGAGTTTGAAGTAAAGGATCTAGGAAAATTGAAATATTTCCGGGGTATGGAGGTTGCAAGATCACAGCGTGGGCTCTATGTGTCTCAAAGAAAATATGTTCTTGACCTGCTGACCAAAACTGACATACTAGGGTGTAAACCTGAAGAAACACCCATGGTGGTTCAAAAGAAGAAAAAAGAAAAGAAAGAAAATGTCTCTGAAGAAGAACATCTAGAAGAAGTAGAAGAGGAGAAAAATGAACCAGCAGACAAAGAGAGATATCAGAGACTAGAAGGAAAATTAATCTATCTCTCTCATACACGTCCAAATATTGCCTATGCAGTGAGTGAAGCAGGCCAATTCATGTGTGATCCTAGGAGAAGGCACATGGAAGCAGTATACAGAATTTTAAAGTACCTAAAGAGAACTCCCAGGAAAGGGTTATCATTCAAAAAGCAAGCCTACAATCTATAGAGATTTATATAGATGCAGACAAGAGAGGAACTCACCAAGATAAGAGATCAACATTAGGATGCTGCTCATTCGTTTGGGGAAATCTAGTTACTAGGAAGAGCCAGAACCAGAGAGTGGTCTCAAAGAGTACTGCAGAGTCAGAATTAAGGTCACTAGCTTAAGGGATCACGGAAGTACTATGGAATATGGATAAGGCGTGTTATGGATGAAATACATGTTAATATTGATCCTCCATTAAAGCTCTACTGTGATAACAAAGCTGCAATTAATATGGCGCTAAATCCTGTTCAACACGAAAGATCTAAGCATGTGGAAATTGATAGAAACTTCATAAGAGAAAAAGTTGAAGAAGGAACTGTATGTCTTGTCTATCTACCTACTAAACTTCAAGCAGCAGATGTCCTAACCAAGAGTTTGCACAAACCAGCTTTTGATAGTTGTATAAGTAAGTTGGATATGTTTAGCATCTACAACCCAACTTGGGGGGGAGTGTGGTTAGACCTAATATTTATTGCACATATTTGCTGTAAATAGTTTAGGAGAATATATCGGGTAGTTATTTGTTATTATTATAGGATATTCGTTTTTGGGTCAATCTCCTTAATTCTCGAAGATCTGATGACATTTCTCTTGTATTTATCCCTGTACTCTTTCTCAGCTGGAAGATAGAAGTTCAATAAGCCTCATTGCTACACCATCATATCAAATTAACACATAATCCTGTAATATTTACATTCCATTCAACCCTACAAAATTTACAATTTCATATTATATTGTATATATTATAATATATATATATATATATATATATTGAGTTATGTTATCTTTCTCCACATGAATTTTATTCCTCTCTATCACTTGTTATCCAGAACAGTGATTACAAAACCAAAATTTTAATAAATCAAATATGGATGAGAAGCACCCTTACAATTTCAAAAGCTGCAGAGACATAATCCATTAACTTGCCTTCAAAGAAAACTGAATCACCAGATTTAGAACTGATAGTCAGATAGCGTCAAACAAGAGCAGAATAAGGGAGATTATTAACTGTTCATTAATGAACTAATAATTCATATGTCACTTAGACAAAACTTTAGAGAATATAAAAATACCTTCTATGTCTTCTGAAGTCGAAGTCGAAGTTGAAGTTGATGAAGCACTCCTTTGACTAATGATATCATCATTGCAAATTAAATCATGTGAATCATTCTGGAAAAGAAATAAATTAAATATGGTCAGAAAAAGTGCCTATGATTTTCCTCTAAACAGGGATGAGTAGGAGACACACACAAAATTAAGATGGGCAAGAGCAATTACTCCAAATTCAAGGTTGCTTTTCTGAAAACATCCAAGCTAGACATCTCTTTTGCAGTATTCTCTTGTAGTGATGCATCAACTGAGCACGAATTTTCCTGTGCACATTATGATCCATACCACATTCCCAGCCTCTAATGGCTTGCTTCTACTGTCCTCCAGTGAAGAATTCAATTCTTGGGTAATTTCATGTGCTTCTTCAGTTAAAACAGAAACCATCAACAACACTTACAAGTAATGATACACTTTTCGCAAGAATGACTTGTACCTTCGGCATCTAAATCAATTGGATCACTGCTAATATCCTTATGCAGGCTCTTGGGGACTTGTGCAACTGCAACTAATTACCAACAATGGAAAGCAAAATGATAGTAAAACTGATAATACTTTATAAAGTATAAAAGTTGTGACAACAAGGGAAGCAACACAGAATGCCATTAAAAGCAGAACACAGCAATGATAAACAAGCAAAGGGAACAAAAATATTTACATTCTAGTTGCAAAAATAAGGGGAAGAAACACAAAATGAAACTAAGCGTGTGTGTTTACATTAGTGTTTGCAAAACTGTCTTTACACAAACTGAAGTTTGGTTAAAACTGTAAACGTAACTCAATTTAACATGATTTATGTTTAAATACTTAAAAAAAAAGTCAGGCAAATTGAAAACTCTTTTTGCATGACATAAATCAAAAGCATACTTAGATTCTGTACTGGCTGAAAAAGAATGGGTTTTATGATATATGTATATAAAATTTGATCTCTTTTAATTAATAATCAGTGATAAAATGAAAAATCAAATAAAAAATTAAAACAATGAAAAAATATTGAAAATATTATTTAAAAAATATCGGAAACTGATGGTATTTTTTGTGTTTGACAACGAGGCAATACTGGCTCTTGAATGTGCTTTGCAAACATTGAATGCTAATTGTTAATGCTTTTTGATACAACCCACTTGAAT
>NW_026556788.1:0-31277 GCF_029017545.1 Prosopis cineraria
AAATGTTCTATGTTAATTGCAACATCTTAAATTTCTAATCCTGCGTTTAATGACTGATTAGGAATGAATTAGTGATTTAATGTGGGAGTAGGGTTCTGAGTGGTGAAGTGAGTGTTATATTGACTCATTGAAATATTATATGAACAGATATGAGTAGAAAAGCAGAGTTCCTGAATAGAGTGTATGAGCATATGAGGATTTCCCTCACTATGCCACACGTTGCGGTGGGTGATAGATGCGCTATGGCGCATGGAGCAGAAATTAGATTAATAGGAATGTGTCCAACTCAAAAAACAAAAGGAGAAATGTGGGAGGAGAGGTTTGGTGGGAGAAGATAAAGGCTGTGCTAGGGCAAGCTAAATCGACAGTAAGGACGGTATCTCTGACTCGTTACTTATTGGGTAAGTCAGTTACCTTAACCTCCGAATCTACCCTATTTTCTGTTAGTTTTAACTAATGAGAAAATGAATTTAAAAGTTTTAAGGAGTTAATTTCTTACCAAATATTAGTAAAAAGGTTCTTTTGAGTTAAACTAGTGCTTTGTAACTGGTTTAAGTCGAAAGGATAAAGTTTTAAAGTTGTAGGAAAAGATTGCCCTAATCTAGAGAGAAAGAGAGTGGAGAGAGAATTGTTAGAAAATGTTAAAGTTTGAAATGAGGGGTGATCAATGGTAATGTGCCAATCGAGTGTGAAATGTAAATTTGATAGTTATTAAGTATTTAAAGCGATAATTGGCACTTTTGGTCAATAGAGAAATTGACTCTGAATGCCAATTTGTAGATTATAGTGTGTGACACATGAATTACGAGAGAGGAGTTTGAATAGGGTTGAAGTTACACAGATAATCCTTTCTATCGAATAGAAGGGTTGAGGTAATCATATAGTTTATTATGTTTATTAACTATTATAATTGTATAAAAGTAAATATCAAATGATAAATTGTGAAGTTATAAGTTTTATGCATGATTGTTATTGAAATGGTTTTCAATGTGAACTTTGCATTATGAAATGAATTTGAAAAGTTATTGACTTTAATGGATATATAAATATATGATATAGAAGTAAATATATTGAGGAAATGTGTATAAGTAGGAAAAATTGTGAAAGAGCATGATTATAGAGGGTGGGAGTTCACCCAAAATATGTGGGGATGTGTGTGTGGAGATATGTGAGTGAAAAATTCATATGGTCAGGCTGACACCATAGAACATCCGGTGCAGCATTATATGAGCTGTTATTATGGGTAATCTAGTACAACATATTATGGGACTGATATCATGAGACATACGGGTAGTCTGGCAACTCAGTAGTGCCCGTTAAGATGCAGTTAACAGTCAACGACATCACTATCACAAGTGAGTGAAGAGGAAAAATCATAGTCTGTAGGTGGGTTAGATCATCTTTAGTTGGGTGTTTCTACCACCGAAAGTGAGCTCAGGTCAACAAATAGTTGATCCAGAAAAGCCTATAGTTTCATGTCAAGGAGCTTTAGAGAATTGGTGGATAGTTGATCATGCTAAGGTGTAAAAGTATTTGAAACATGATTTATATGCAAAAGTGATAATTTAGTTTTGATATACTATGCATATATGTGCAATATGATGATTTCATTTATTTTGACATGGTTATTTATGGTAATAGACATTTAATAAGCTATATTTAGTTACTAAGATTTTTATCTCACCCGTGGTTATTTACATTTTTCAGATTCTGGTACTAGTGGGTCAAATTAAAAGGATATAGGCTAAATTAACATCTCTCGCCTAAAAATTTTGGAAATATGGTGTAATAATTTGTAAATTATTAGCCAGAAGTATGTATAAGTTGTCTTAGAACTTGATCATGTGCATATTGTAGTAAATGCTGTGCTTTTGTATTTTGAGCTCATTAGCTCTAGTACATGTGCGAAAGATGAAATGATTGGATGGGCTAGTGAATAAATGTAATTATAGGTGATTATGAGAGGGGTGGAGATTATATGTAGTGATTTGGCCATATATGAGATTACAGAAATAAAAATATGAATTTGGCCCCAAAAGGTGAAATGTGTGATTTATAGGCCAAAGTTGAGTATATAGGTTATATTGAGCATATATATGGTCAATTAGGTGTGTTATATTCATTTGGATGTGGTCAAGGCCCAAAAGTGGCTAATGACATTTAGTTTCAAATTGAAACACTTAAGTGAAAATTTTGTTCAAAAATATAGTCAAAGTGCACTTTAGTATCCAATTTTTGATAGAAATATCAGATTGGGAGATGAAACCAGCATCATTAGTTAGATTTTGAAACAAGTTTCATGTGGGCGCTTAAACCATCTCAATTGAACATCGTATGTGAAAATGACATGCATCTAAATTTCGTATCAAAAACTACCATTTGACAGTAAATGCAGGTGTGTGCGTTGCAGCGCATGTACTCGCATGCCACGGCACAGGGCAAGCAACTGTGGCCTTTGTGCCATATGCCGTGATGTATGTGGCACGAGCCGCGGTGCACGGTGCTAATTTTAACTTTATTTTTCAGTAATGCATATGTTTTCTAGACCTTTGATGTACAATGTTTGATTGCTTTCGCTGTCTATAATAAAATTTATACTTGAGTAAATTATATAAAGATTTCTAAAAATCTTTTATTAGAATCTCAATATTTTTAATAATTTCAACTCAAATGTTCAAAGTAATTAGCAATTTTGTAGTGGAGCGTATGGTAATATCAATAAGGGTGTTACATTAATTAATATAAGTATGCATTAATTATTTCTCATTAATATAAATTATGAGAGGTAATTTAAAAAATATATAATAAATGCTTATTAAAATATATGATCTTGCTTATATAAAAAAATAAATAAAAGTTGATAGTTTTTCCTACAAATAGAGACAGAGAAATATTAGCTCAGCTGGTGGTGGCTATTTATTTGTAAATAAGTCCGGAGGTAATATCAAATGAGAACTAAAGCTGAAATAAAATACGTGCTTTCCATTAATTTTTCTAGAAAGTTTATGGGTTTGTCCAATTTTCTTAAACCATGTGCAAAGGGAAAAAAACGTGTGATAGGGTTTGTATTATTTAGATTTGAATTCCTTTTTAAAACATTTTAGTATTTGGTTTCAACAATCAAATTGAATTTGAGTTTGGCAAACTGAAAAAAAAAAAAGAATTTGAATTGTATCAAACTAGAGGTGAAATAGGTTAAGTTGAATTAGGCATAAGTCAAAAAAGCCTAAGTTTGTGTGGTAAGTCAGAGGTCTGACCTTAACTAAAAAACACGTATAAGACTTTTTTCACGGCTTAAATCTAAGCCTACCTAAAGCTTGACCTACCTAACTAAAAACATTTTAAAAGCCTACTTAAAAGTAAGAAAATTAAATAAGCTCGCAATTTAATTTTAAATGTCTCAAATATACTTTAAAACTATTAACATGCATATATAACTAGATTTATTTTTTACAATATATATAATTAAAAGACTTACTTACTAACTCAATACAATAATAAAGTAATAACATTAAATCAATACATAAGTTCAATTTGACTAAAAACAAACCAAAAAATAAAAAAATAGATTGATTAAAAATTAATTGTGAAATCGATATGCGGTGTGATCATTCAATAGTATGTGTTTGTATAAATAGGCTGACTTATTATGTTTTTGTAGGTTAAGCATTTAAAAATTAAGTCTAACTTATTTAATTAAATATATATAATTAAAGGCCTAAATTAGGCTTGAGCCTATTTAATAAATAGACTAGGTTGAGTATGAAATAAGCTAAGATGTAAACTCTTGATAAGAGCCCAACCTATTTTCACCCTTATATCAAACCCTATATATGAGAGAAGTTAAATTTCTTTCAATAGACAGGATTCAACTTTGAATTTAAAATGTTATTTAGAAAGTATTAAATCATCAACTACTATATGACAATTTGATTGGATCAAATTTAAGCATTATCAAATTTAATTAGGGGTAGTCCTCTGAACATCTTTTGCATTTGCATAGATTCAAACTTAAAGACTTTATAATTAAGCCACTATGATATTTTTCGTTAAGACTAATGTCTATTGGTAAATGCTTGGTTTTTTTTTTTAACACATACAATGCATGAGAGAAAATTACGTTGGACAGGTATCACATGTTTGGATAATTTTAGTTTTGTCAATTTCTTTGTCAACACATGCATCTATCTAATTTTCTAGAAAGAAAAATGGTCTACACACAATTTCAAAGAGACATAAAGCATAAAAAAAATTCAACAAATGAACCAATGCATATTTTGATCCGAGTGATGGATTCAAAGTTCAATTTTCTCAAAACAATACTTTGAAATTCCCACTTGTCAAAAAACAATGCGCTTTTTAATATGGGGTGGGGGATTGTGCGTAAAATATTCAGCACCCTGTCTTAACATTCGATTAGAAGATAACTAATAAAATATAAAAATAAGCGAAGAATGGAACGTGGAGTATTAAATTATGAATTTTAGAGAAGGACGTTGGAAAATGGAAGTGTATTTGAACAATTGCAGAACCAGTTTGACACGTTTGCGGGAAAACATGTGTGTGAAGATTGAATTGATAATTCAAGGCCAAGCTTAACAAACCAGTTTAACCTGCATAAAAAAAAACTTAAGGTTAAGTTTATCTATATGAATTTTTTTAAAAAAGTATGATACTTTAAGCTCAGTAAAAATTGAGTTCAATCTGAATAAGCACGACTATTAGAAGTTACAACTCTATATGAGTTGGTAATTGTGACCAAATTCAATGGGCTAGGTTGAATTAGGCCAAAAAAAATTAGGGCTGAGATTGAACTATATGAGTTTTATAAAGAGTAGAATATTTCAAGCCCAATTCGAATAAACCCGGCCCGCTTGAATTACTGACTTTATGTGGAGATATGGATGCCAACTCACCAATACCATAGCACTCTTAAATCTTGATCCAATTATTAATTTGGCTTGTAACTCATGAAGTTATAGATTTAAATTTTATTGTTGATGCAGAGATTTTATTAATGAGTAATTTATAAGTATCTTAATAAGTGCTTTTTAAGTTTGATGGTTAGTCCAGTAACTTATAACTCACAAGGTTATGATGTGAGTTTAAATCTCACTATTAATGTAAAGATTTTGGTAATAATTTATTTGTAAGTATCTAATAGATGTTCTTTGAGTTTGGATGTATAGTTAATTTTAGTGAACTATAGAAACCTAATTTATCTAAACTTTTCATTAAAAAATTATATGACTTATTGGAAGAGAAATAGAGAAAAAGTTATATATATATATATATATAATATATGACCTCAATTTCACTTGAAAAAAATTACATTTAGAGCCCTCAAAATAAACATATCTACATATAAAGTCTAAATGATTTTGGGATAACTCTGCAGGCACAAGGTCACATTTGCAAATTACAATTAAGTTCTTTGATAAAAATTAAATGACCAAATTACTCCTCTCATTTTCTTCCATCTCTCTCTCCTTCTTTATTGCTCTTTCCTCTCTATCTTTCTCTTTGGACGCCTTTAGGAGTTCTAAAACTTATAACATATATTGTGACAAGACATGGGTGTTCATTCGAATATATAGAATTTAGTAACATAGAATGGATCCCTACTTTCATTTCCACATATAACATCTTACTGTTCAACTCTTCAAAGCAAAAAAACAAAAACAAAACAGAGAGAGAGAGAGAGAGAGAGAGAGCTTCATGCAAATGAGACTTAATTAGACCATTTCATCAAGTAGCTTAATTGCAAATGGAACTCAAAGGGGTTTGTAGAGTCATATCAGAATTATTTAGGTCTTACATGCAAATATGTCCATTCTAAAGGACGTAAGTTTGATTCTCCCATTTAATTATTGCATCACTTTTTTTTTTTTCGATGACCAGGGCATAACCGAATAATGACATTGTATGACTTTGTAATTAAACAATGTGCTTGTACTGTTCATATAACGCCCCAACACATGTTTGATGCTTCCGTTGTTCCTAGGGGTGTTCACGGGACGGGACGAGATCGGAACACCTCCGTCCATGTCCCGTCCTAAAAAAAATATGGAGATTGAATTTTGATCCCGTGTCCCGTCCCATCCCGATAGTTGTCCCATCCCGTTAAGAGTCGGGACGGGACCGGGACAAGATCGGGACGTCCCGCCATCCCGATAAATAGAATAATATCGAAAAAAAATTTGGATAATAACGTTCATTAAAATTTTAAATCATATAATTTATTAAGTTTAAAATTAAAATAACACAAGCACATAAATAACAATAATTTAAAATCAATTGTTGAATTATATTAATCATAACTACAAATTATAATAACAAATACAAGTGATCTTTGTTATAAGATTAACAACAACAGGCAAGTCAAACACAACATCAAATCATTATTCTTTACTTTAGTGAAGATGTACTAAGCTAATTACTCTTCTAAAAATAAGCAAGAAATATGTTATAAATAAAGGTATTAAATAGATAGATATAAAAATAAATTATATTAATATAATTAATATATTATAAAGAAAGATATCGCCATATTTACTCCATGCCATTAAAATTATCAATATAAAAAAACTTTAGTTTTAAATAAGAATTGAAAGTATTAAAATTATAATTGATATAATTAATATAAGTATAAATTATATTAATATAATTAATATATTTAAAATAAAAAATAATATATATAATATTCGGGACAGGACGGGACGTCCCGATGGTAATCCCGTGTCCCGTCCCGTCCCAAACCCCTTTCCTGTCCCGTCCTGTAAAGTCCCGTCCCGATTATTTTTGGGCCGGGACAAGACCCGTCCCGATATGATCAGGACGATACCGGACCAATCGGGACGGGTCTAGGCTGAACACCCCTAGTTGTTCCTACCTTTCTCTTCTATTTTCTAGTCATTTCATCTTCTCTTTCCGCCACTTGTTATTTATTTATTTATTTTTTTGTTGGATAACAACATGTCATTCTTACAATTCAAATTCAAGAACTCACTTAAGAATTATTCATTATTGACTTCATTTTATAAGGCATATTTTGTTTGAATGATTTGATGTTGTATAATATAAGGTGAGATGTTTTGAAAAAATAATAATTGATTAATAAAATTTGTTTTAAATTAACTCACATTTTTAAAAGTTTCTATTTTTTTTAAAAAAATAAGATTCTAGGTTATATCTAACTGACTTCATTGATATTCACAATTTAAGCCTAAAAAATATTATAAAATGAGATAGAGGAAATATTAAGTATCTTGCTGGTCAACCTATAATTTGCATACCTAAATTCTTATTATTGCTTTGATTGAAAAATTAATTTGTTGGTTTTATTTTTCATATTTTTACTGGGAAAATATGAATTTGCTTAAATTAGTTGAATGATAAAAAGATGAATCAATTATTTTTCTATCGAAAAAATTAATGACTCTGGAGTTCTTTTTTTTTTTTTATGATGCTCGTGTGGCAAGTGAGAAAAATATAATATACATTATAGAGTACATTTGAAGAACATATATAAAAGCAACAGAATTTTGATAATGATTATGACTATGATTATGATATCATAAGATTGGTAAAACTTAGAGAGGAAAACCACAATGGAGTGCACGAAATGTCTTTTAAGAGAAAGTGAGGAACAACAATTAATGAACCACCAAAATTAGTTAACGTGTTTATCATAACAACTAAGATTATTGGGTTGGTTTAGTGGTTACTCCAAAAAAAAAAAATGAACAAGACAAAAAATATTATTTTTTTACTTAAGAGATTTATTATCTTCTTCATTATCATCATTATCATTACCATTATTCCTAGTCAAAAAGATATATAGTGGAGATTATGAATGGTATCTTGGAAGATCTTAATTTAATTCTAGTAATTCATTTGAAGCTATCAACCTCATTACTAAAAAAATTGCCTTTGCTCAAACTTTGAGAAATCTTGTTGGAGGCATCATAGACTTATTTACTAATACTACCGAGGTCATGTTTATCTCTGGCCATTAAGGCAATCACCTTAGGCCTCACAAAAAATTATTTATTATACAGGGAATCTATTGATCTTTTCTAATAGAAATTAATTAATATTATGATCTTAATTATAGTATGATATACTAGGACTATATGATATATTATTTGTTGTTTCTATTAGTGAAATCTTATCACTCATTTATTAGAAAGCTAGAGAGAAAAAATGGCCTTGCATATGCTTTGAAATTTAAAAAAAGATTGAAATGAATGTAATTAAACTAGCCATAATGATAATTGTATAATTCATAAATTATATTCCCTCCGTTCAAAAATATAAAGCATTTTTAAAAAATTAGATATTAAAAAATAAAAGATATTTTTAGTCATTTGAGGTGTAATTATTGCATTTTTTTCAAAAGTACTCCTATTGATAATGACTTTATTTTTATCGTAAGGTATTTAATAAGGGTAAATATGAAAAGATAGAATTAGTTTAAAAGTAAATAACTACTTTATTAGGGATAAGATTTGGTTAAAAATATTTTACATTTTTTAATAGAAGGAGTAGCACATTAACCCTCTATAATAATTTCGTATTAGGTCTCCAAACTTCTTCACATGGCCTTAAGTCTATGCTTAGTAGGCAAGAAGAAAAACGGGGGAGAATAGTGAGAGGAAACTAATTTAACTCAGCTTGGCTAAAAAAAGGGAAAAAAAATAGGAGGAAGTGAAAATTGGAAAGAAAATAACATACAAGACTAATATATTTTTCCTACAACTTTTTTCCATGTCACTTCCCCAAATTCTTTCCTTTAAAAATTAAGAAATTTTAAAGAAAAAACTTCATTTTCAAATTTACCTACAAATGGTTTTCGTTTCCTGCTCCCTACCTCCCCATTTTCTTATATTTGGTTTTAATTTAAAATTTTTAGAATATTGTATGTTTGATAATTTTAGAAATAAAATTGAAAATTGGACAAAATAATTTTCAATTATCTTTTCATTCAATTAGTAATATATAATGAAAAATAAATAAATAATATGTTAAAACATTAAGTTTAATCATATATAAATATTTTTATACAAATAATAAGATTATTATTGTTCATATAAAATTAATAATTTTTTATTTTTCTTGTTTTCTCTTGTTCAATCAACCATTGTGAGGAAAAACTGTATGTCTTTACTTTTTCTTTCTTTATATTTTTTCTTCCCCTATTTTCTCTCGTTTTTTTCTTGTAAACCAAACACTGCGTGAAGATTAGGGTATTATCATGGACCATGTGTTCGAAAAGCCAATGAATATGTTAATTAGCAACTTAGTTTGCAAAATCCAATTTATAATAATCAATAAGTAAATTCCACCTATTAGTTGGCAAAAATGGCTCATGATATAGAGTCCGTTTAGTTTTTCTCTGTTTCACGTTCAAAAAGTAAAATTTTACTTTTAAAAAGTTAAAAGTTATTTGGATAGAACATTTTACAGGAAAGCACATCCTGAAAGTGCATTTAAATAGTAGCTGAAAGTGAATTTCTAAAACGTAACTATTTGAAACTTTTGAAAAGTGAATTTCAAAAGTAGAATGTTATTTGATCATACTACTCTAAGTTTAATCTCTTATTCTTTTATTTTAAAAATAATTAATTCATTAAAAATATAATTATTATTTTAATAATAATAATTAGGTATCAATTTTTTTAGTATTATAAATTGAGTAATTAATCATGTTAATTTTTAGCATTAATGTATAATAAAAATTACAAATCTTTATTACATCTTTTAAAATTACAAATTAAAAAATAAAATAACTAGAGAACAAATTTTTAGCATTATAGATCAAAATTTATATTATTAAAAATCTTTATTATATTTTTTAAATATTTTAAATATATTATATTTGTATAATAAAAATTATAAATCATTATCTTTTTTGATAATTGTACATTCAAAAGCACATTTTACTATCATAAATTAAATAACTTTTAATGTATTAAATTAATTTTTAAAAAATATATATTTAAATATAAATTTTATTATAATAATTAACTTTTATCAAATAAATTTTTATTAAATAAATTTGTGACAAATTAAAAACCAAACGTATGCATAATTGCCAAGGAAATTATCATCAATCATCCTCTCTCTTTCACGATATGAAATGACGCAAGGCTTTGACGTTGGCGGCGGCGGCTGATGATGATACCAACAAAGATCGAGGTCAATAAAAGGAGTTAATTTTTTATAACATCATAAATTAATATTCAATTTAATATATGATAATGCCGCAAAACTAATTCCAACAAGAGAATATTTGTGGGTGATTAAAAAAAAAAATCAACTTATGACAAAACGACAGTGTTGTTGACATTTTTATTTATGGACCATGTTTTTAAGAAAATCAATGAATGCTAATTTAACTCACAAAATGACATTTTATATTTCATTAATCTCTCATAACAAATAATAATGTAAATTTAAAAAGATGATACATATTTTTTTTATTATTATCAATGACATATTAATAAAAAACTCGAATGCAATAGATTAAATTAACCCAAAGAAAAACTTTTCAATAGATCAAAACGAATTATTTTATTTATAGTAGACTAAATAAAAAAAATTAAATTTAACAAAGTTTATTCATGCATATGCATTTAGTAAAAATGAGATTCAAATTCTTCAAGGACATGAATTCTAATCTACTATTGATATGAGGATCTCATTAATTTGCAGCTACTTTTTTCGGACTATAATATAAGGCATTTTTTTAAAATTTTACTTAATTTAAAATATAGTAGGAAATTAGGTAGGTGTTATACATTGTTTTTCAATTATCCCTTTATTTTATTCAATAATTAATGAGAGTGTTTTGAAAAAGTCAAATGTTATATTTATTATACTCAACAGCACAATTAAAAAGATGTAAAATTTTAAAAAAATTAACATTTTAACCAATTTTTTTAAGAAACATAAATTAATGAAGAGTAACTTATATTGTAATGTAAAAAGAATACTTTATAAATATGTTTTGAATTGTAAGACAGCCACAAATCAGAAGGAATCTACTAAACAACTAACATAGATTTTTGGTGCTTAAAACAAAAAGGCTTTTTTTTTTTTGTAATTGACAAAAGTAACCACAATGAAGGATTAAGCACTGAGGTATAGTCATGTTTTTAATTAAATATTAAATGTCACCGTCGCGTATCTATACCTTCATTGGAATAAAATAGCACCGTAAGTGCCTTCCAATGTTGCTTCTCCATTATCATGAGGTGTCCAAAGCATCCACTTCTCGCCCTTGAATTGTCTGAATGGCCATTCACAATCTTCATTATCATTTTGTCACTAACCATTAAAACCCACTATCCTCCTTCACTTTTTCCCCCCTTCCAGGAGCACCAAAGACTAATCTTATTTTAAATATGAAGCACGAAAGTCAAGCTCCTCCCATTTAAATTTAGGTTAAGGTGGAAATCTATTCATAAAATATTTTGCGATGAACTACTGATATTCTTAATTCAAATGGTATAATTTTACCCATGAACTTTAAAAACAATGCAAAAATCCTCAACCCGTGATGGAAGCCAACGTATGTTAAGTAAGAATTGTGGATCACACCTATTATGCCATGTATAAATGGGTTAGGGGGTAAAAACATACATAAAGTAATACAAAATCTCCATCCCATGACAAGGTTGCACATTAGCAAACGTTGACATTGAATTGTTAGAAAAATTGATTTTTTATGTGTCTCGAAGTGTAGACATGGAAATACATATGTTCAAATTAGGTTTTAATTAACAAAAATTATCCCTAGGCACATTTTTTCTTATCATGCATCACATCCATTTTTTATAATTCACCGTCTTATAAAAGATTAATTTTTTTTACTAAATTCAATCTTCATTAATTGTAGCTGAACAAGATGATAGCGATGGCGATGTTCTTATTCTACAAACTGTTGAGCTTAGTAGGCATTACCTGGCAAGAAAAAGAATAAAGATGCAAAACAATTGCTTGATATGCGGAAATTTGGACAATAATACACCTTGATATTCGTTTTCTTGATTGATAACAAATCATACAACAATGATGCCTTCTCTCACCTGTCTTCAACCTATTACCTACCTAGGAGAACACACCTTTTGTCCTTTATAATATTAAAAATACTCTCCACAGAAAAATAATCTTTCTCGAGATACTGAGAATACTAGACTTCTCATCAATTTTCAAAAGAAACATCAATACCGTTTCTCTTATAAATATATATATATATATATTGTTTTTCTATAAAGTGAATAATCTTTCTCTGCCGTTTGGTAGAAGCCCAGTGTAAGGGATGAAAACTGACACTCAAAAGGAATAATACAAAGATAGATGGTCACAGTTTAGATGATTATAGCTGTGACACAACAGACATTACAAATATTCCCCCCCCCCCCCTTTTTGTATGAAAAAAGAATCTTTTTTTCCCCCCCTCATGATGCCATGGACAAAGATTGAAGTCACGTCATGTAAACTGTCTAGCTCGTCAACGCTATCAAATGCCAAGTCATTATTGAACTGGGCAAACAATAAGAAATCCTGTTTTCCATCAGAGTGAAATTCCAACCCTTTTTCTTCATCTCCATTAAATGAAGCTTGGTCGTGATGAACTGAGTCTGAGAACTTAATAACCCTGAAAAATGAAATATATAGGCCAACTGAGAGCACTTGAATATCATCAAAGCAAGTAATTAACAGTCTCATTCAATATAAAATCAAAGGAAAATTACATACAGGTCTCACACACAAAAAAATTAATTACTGTAAGATTCATTAACAATTGAGTGAAGGCCATTTAATTCTCCCTAAGATCAAAGTATGCAAACATGACATCAAATACAGAGTCATATGGTCAATTTTGGTATCCACGCATCTATGACAAATTGATCTTATCAACAGAAGAAAAGTAGACAAATGATTTGGGCAGGAAAACTTTACCGCTATGATGCAAGCTTGCCAGCAAGGATTCCACCAAATATAATGGCTCCAAACCACTTATTTGAGACAAATCTAGAAGAACAATTTATTAGTGCCTAGATTGATTTCATGCGCATAAGCAAGAAACAGGAACAAAATTAAGTGTAAAATAATTAGCAGCATCCTACGACGGGAGTTCAAGTCTCTGGGCATTGAATGCTCAATACACTACTACTGCCAACGACATTTTGTCACATAATCTAGTTAAGTTCTAAATTTTAGGTGACATCAAGTACAAAGGCATTAGAATTATAATAATTATTTTGCAGCGACAGATAAATGGCAAGTTGCATCTAATCAATTAATTAACATACTCAATATATATATATATATTGCAGAGAAGTTATCTCTGAAATTTCCAGAGGTTTTATGTCTATGCATAGAATTGATAGTGACTGGTAAGGATTCCCTCTGCCACAAAATCCAGGTAGCAAACACTGATCTTTTTATAAAGTCATACAGAAAACTTCAAGATAAATTTATTTAATATATAAGAGCATATAAAAATCCCACAATTTCTTTCCCATGATATAATAAACTAGCACAACAACAACACCCATTAAGTAAGGGCAGCTACGTGGATTATATGATATTATTTTGCTTCATCATTAGTCAAACTCTTGGGAAAAGTAAACCAGGAAATCTCATTCAACATAAAAAAAAAAAACTCTAACAAGCCACATTATTCATGAGTCATGGATACTACGGTCCAATTTCTAAACTCTGTGCAACATATAGGACCAACACTAGCATTTCTAAAGCTCCAATAGAGGTTCCTTGCCAATAACTTGCCAAGGAACAGTAAAGACCCCCAGTAGATCTCACCAAATGTTGGACTTTTGGATCAGAAAATAACAAAAGTATGCATTGCTCCCGTTATGGCACAAAAAATAGGCAATATCCCCCGAAAACATACTTATTGTTGCAAACAGAACGTGATGAAAGGTCAACTGTCCAAATTTGCCAGGCTAGGTGTCCGGATGCAGCTCCCAGAAATGGATAATAAGGCCAGCCTGTGCAAATATTGAAATCAAGCGGCAGAAAACAGTTATCACAATCCAATTGCTAACAGGCATAGCCTTAAAAAATGGAGAACAAAACTGAAGTTATATGGCATACCAATCTCAGCATTAAATCCACTCAAGGCAAGACTACCAATGCATGCGATGCCAAACCCAGAAACCCACTGCTTTGTTGACTCACCAAAGAGCAAAGCTGTTGATTTAACTCCCACTTTCACATCATCTTCTTTATCCTGATTGCCAATATGTTTTATAGACAGCATAAGCAACTCAATTACATGGCTTCAGTAAAAACATTCAAGAGAAGAACCTCAACAAGTGTTATATTTATCCCCATGAAGATGATCCAAAGTATTTAGGATTTAAGCTTCTTGTAGTCATTGTATTCTCTGTTTTATAATACCCAAATCAGACAAGAAAGTTATAAGAACTTGGTGGATAACTGTGGTTAGACCTAGTATTTATTATATTCAATGTAAATATTTGTTATTATTTTGTGGGATACTGGGTAGTTAAGAGTAGGAGGTTTTTTACGAGATTATTTCCTATTTCTCCTCCTCTGAATCAATCTCCATTATTCTCGAAGATATGATTGTTTTCTCTCTTGTATATATTCTCGTGCATACCTTAGATGTATATACAAGAGTTTCTCGGCTCATTCACTACATGGTATCAGAGCACCGTGACTTCCCAGTGCTGTCCAACGCCGAGAACTTTGAGACAGAAAGTACCGAGCACGAGTCGAACCCAGTTCACAGTTCTCCCATGTCGAACAGTGATGGGTCCTCGAAGACTGATCCGAGCAGGGCAGGTGGTCCCTTCAGGTCGACTACCAGCCACGAAGGATCATCGGTACACGTTATATCAGTGAAACTAAACGGTACAAACTACCGTATGTGGGCACAAGCTATGAAACTCGCGATCGGAGGCCGAGGAAAAATGGGCTATCTTGATGGCTCATCGAAGATCCCAGAAGACCCCAAGATGCAAGAGTTCCAGCAATGGCACACCGAAAATTCACTGGTATCATCATGGTTAATAAATGCCATGATTCCAGAAATTCAACAAAGCTTTATGTTTCTCCCCTCAGCCCATGAAATCTGGAAGGCAATACGAGATTCATACTCTGATGGGAAGGACTTAGCTCGGATATATGAGCTCAAAACGAAGGCATGGACACTGCAACAAGGAGAACGTGATGTCACTGCCTTCTGGTTAGAACTGAATGCTATATGGCAGGAACTAGACTTAATGACAGATGTGGAATGGTCTAGCAGTAGTGATGCAATTCTCACAGCTACATACTTAATCAACAGCATGCCAAGTCGTGTTCTCTCTTATATTTCACCGCTTGAAAAATTACAAGAATGTCACTCTGTCACTCACCTCACCACTAATCTTCCCCTCAAAATCTTTGGCTGTACCACCTATGTTCATTCTCATCATTCCCATAAATTGGAACCCAAAGCTGTCAAATGTCTCTTTCTTGGTTACTCTTCCACACAAAAGGGGTATAAATGTTTTGACCCAACTACCAAACAACTTTACATCAGCCGGGATGTTACCTTTGCTGAAAATGAACCTTTTTATCCAAATGCCTCAATTCAGGGGGAGAGAGGGAGTGATCTTCAGCCTTTGGAAAGTGAGAAATACTCAATCCACGATCCTTTGTTCACGAGCTCAGATCCTTTGTTACCTATACCAGAAAATTCTCGGGTTCTTAGGCCAGAAACTGAAGTGAAAAGTCTTTCAAAATATAATAAAGATGCTGGTATTGCACTGGACAAGACACCAATAACCTACTCAAGGAAGAAATGGAAAAAGAGGGAGACTATTATGACTGACGCACAACCAGAATCTGAACTGAAAGAGGTTCCTGAAGCGGAGAACGTAGAAGGTGCTGTGTTTCCTCAAGAATCCGAGGAAGACGCAGTGACCGAAAGGGAGGAAGTGGATGAGTTAGACCTACCTATAGCTCTCAGAAAGCAACCGAGGGCCTACACACAACATCCTATTCAGAGGTTTGTGAGTTACCATACATTATCCTCACAATTTCGTGCATTTATAACTGATCTTGACAAGGTAAAGATTCCTAATGATGTGCATGAAGCACTGAGTGTGCCTGAATGGAAGAAGGCTGTAATGGAGGAAGTAAATGCCTTAGAAAAGAATGACACATGGGAGATAGTAGATCTTCCAAAAGGAAAGAAAATTGTGAGCTGTAAGTGAGTATTTACCCCTAAATATGATGCTAATGGAAAATTAGACAGATTGAAAGCAAGGTTGGTGGCAAGGGGGTTTACTCAAACATATGGCTTGGATTACAAAGAAACATTTGCACCTGTGGCCAAGCTTAACACTATCAGAATCTTGATTTCTGTAGCTGCAAACTTGGACTGGCCCCTACATCAACTAGACATAAAGAATGCCTTCTTAAATGGTAACCTAAAAGAAGAAGTTTTCATGACTTTACCCCCAGGTTTTGAGGAAGGGAGAACCAATCAAGTGTGTAAGCTGAAAAAATCTTTGTATGGGTTAAAGCAATCACCTCGAGCTTGGTTTGACAGATTCTCAACAGTTTTGAGAGCTGAAGGGTATAAGCAGGGGTTGGCTGATCACACTATGTTTGTGAAGAGGAAAAATGGAAAAAGATGCATCCTCATTATATATGTTGATGATATAATTGTCACAGGTGATCATAAGGAGGAGGTGGATAGAATAAAGAGGGCTCTGGGAAAGGAGTTTGAAGTGAAAGACTTAGGCAACTTGAAGTATTTTCTAGGTATGGAGGTTGCAAGGTCACAGCAAGGGATTTATGTGTCCCAAAGAAAATATATTATTGATTTACTTGCCGAAACTGGCATGTTGGGATGCAGACCTGTAGACACACCCATTATTGTTAAGAAAAAAAAGGAGAAACTGAAGGAAAATCAGGAAGGTGAGGCAAATGGAGTTGAATCCAAGAAAGATGGTTGTGGGGAGGAAGAAGAAGGAGAAGAAGAAGAAGAAAAGAATGAGCCAGTAGACAAAGAAAAATACCAAAGATTAGTTGGTAAACTAATTTATCTCTCTCACACTAGACCAGACATAGCTTTCGCAGTAAGCGTTGCAAGCCAGTATATGTGCGACCCTAGAGAGAGACATATGGAAGCTGCATACAGAATCTTGAGGTACTTAAAGGGCACACCTGGTAAAGGATTGCTGTTTAAGAAACAAAACCTAAGATCTATAGAAATATATACAGATGCAGATTGGGGAGGAACATACAAGGATAAGAGGTCAACATCAGGTTACTGTTCCTTCGTATGGGGAAATTTAGTCTCTTGGAAGAGTCAGAAGCAAAGAGTGGTCTCAAGAAGTAGTGCAGAATCAGAACTAAGGGCTCTAGCTCAAGGCATCTCAGAGGTACTATGGGTAAAAAGAGTCATGGATGAGATACATGTCAGAATTGATTCCCCATTGAAGCTTTATTGTGATAATAAAGCTGCAATAAGTATGGCTCTAAATCCAGTTCAGCATGAAAGATCCAAACATGCGGAGATTGACAGACATTTTATAAGGGAAAAGGTTGAAGAAGGTGTCGTCTATCTCATTTATCTGCCAACAAGACTCCAAGCTGCTAATGTGCTCACCAAAGGATTACAAAGAACAGCATTTGATAGTTGTATAAGCAAGTTGGACATGATTAATATCTATGATCCAACTTGAGGGGGAGTGTGGTTAGACCTAGTATTTATTATATTCAATGTAAATATTTGTTATTATTTTGTGGGATACTTGGTAGTTAAGAGTAGGAGGTTTTTTACGAGATTATTTCCTATTTCTCCTCCTCTGAATCAATCTCCATTATTCTCGGAGATATGATTGTTTTCTCTCCTGTATATATTCTCGTGCATACCTTAGATGTATATACAAGAATTTCTCGGCTCATTCACTACAATAACTATATCTTGACATTTAAAAACAGCATGGCTAAAGGAGCAAATGATACTCTGCCCCTTAGCAAGCAGGTGCTCGAAACCTAAACCATAATAATTAAATTGCCATTGAAACACCATTTCAAACTCAAGTATCGAGGGGAAAAGAGGTCCCTGAACAGAAAAAATTTGAATTCCAAATAGTGACCTCTAGAAAGAGCAAGGAATTCTAAAAAAGTGATAGAACCAGCCCAAACAAGAAGAAATGATAATGGAAAAATTCTGTGATTCTCTATTATCAAGGGAAAACTATAAAGATTACACCAATATCAACTTACTTCCTGATGGAACAATAACACAAGTATCACCCACACTCTACCTGGTTTTTGAGAGACCAGGACCTCTCCACTCTCAAAATAAATCTTCCTTACCTATTTTTCCTACCCTCACCCTTATATACGCACTACCATTACTCTGACATTGTCAGGACAAACGTTACCCTGTATTGTGACCATGTTGCCCCTGCTCAACTCGCTGGTTGTCTTGGGCTTTACTTTCTCTGGACTTTCTTTTATAAACCTGACCCCATCTCCTAGCTTCAAGCCCATCATTTCCCCCATCTGCAAGTGGCACCTTGTCCTCAAGGTGAAATTGAGGAAATTGAGTGCGAAGAACATCCCCATCTTCCCAAGTATTTTCACAATCCGGGTGATCTTTCCACTTGAGTAAATGTTGCAGTTTCCCATCCTATCCTTGATGGATGGCTTGGACTGATTCTAGCTGCATTTGTAACTCTAAATCTTCAGTTAATCCTTGAGGCAGAGGCTGCACTTCCACTGTAGCTTTGATGGCCCTCTTGAGTTGGGAAACATGGAAGACACTATGGATTCTGGCTGTTGCAGGTAGTTTCAGCCGGTAAGCAACCCTTCCTATCCTCTCCAATATCTTATAAGGACCATAATATCTTAGAGAAAGCTTTTCGTTTGGTTTCTTTGCCAATGACTGGTAGCAGTATGGCCTTAACTTAAGGTATACAGCCTCTCCCACTTCATACTGCACCTCCCTTCTATGCTTGTCAGCTTGATTATGCATTTGTGTTTGTGCTCGCTCAAGCTGGCTCTTTTGGTCATCCAAGATCAAATTCCTTCCTTGGATCTACTGGTCAACCTCATGCACCCTTCAAGACTGGTCTGCCCACTTCAACAAAGGAGGGGGTTCTTGCCCTTATAGTGCCTTGAAAGGAGTCATACCAATGGCACTGTGATAAGTGGTGCTATACCAATATTCAGCCCATGGCATTCTAACCCACTTCTTAGGTGTATTTCCAGCAAAACAGTGTAAATAAGTCTTTAAAGTTTTGTTCACAGCCTCTGTTTGCCCATCGGTTTCCGGGTGATAAGACGAGCTGTACTTGAGGGTGGTTCCAGCCATGCTGAAAAGTTCCTTCCAGAATTGGCTCACGAAGACCCAATCTCTATCTAAGACAATTGAGCTAGGAAACCCATGCACTTGATTACTTCTTTGATAAATACCTCAGCAACATCTTTGGCACTATAAGGATGAGAAAAAGGAATAAAATACCCATATTTGGTCAATCGATCCACCACAACCAGCACTGTATCACAATGATTACTTTTGGGTAATCCCTCTATGAAGTCTATACTTACTTCATCCCAAGAAGCAATAGGTATGGGCAGAGGTTGCAACAGCCAGCGAGGATCAAAGCCTCATATTTGTTCCTTTGACAAGTCTCACATTGAGCTACATACTTTTGAATGTCTTTCCTCATTCCTGTCCAGTACACAACTGCAGCTAACCGCTTGTAAGTCCTCAAGTACCCTAAGTGGCCCCCCATTGGTGAATCATGAAACTCCTTGATGAGTTCTTTTGTTTTGTCTGAGTGCTTAGGCAGCACCAATTTCCCTTCATAGAAAAGAATTCCATTCTTCAAATTATACCCTTTGGGTTCCTCCCCCTTGATTATTTTCTATTTGAGATCCCTTAAGCATGAGTCTTGACCAATCTTTATTTCTCTCTTCAATTCCCTCATATTGCCACATTGAGATTGCCCTCATCTCCAATTCTGCGTCACAACGCAAAAGTGCATCTGCCACCTTATTCTCCTTTCCCGGTTTATAATGGATCTGAAATTTGTTGTCCATGAGCTTGGAAACCCATTTTTGCTGATCGGGTGCTATGATTCGCTGCTCCAAGAGATATTTCAAAGCCTTTTGATCTGTTTTAATAACAAATGGTTGACTAGACAAATAATACAGCCACTTTTTGACAGCAAGAACAATTGCCATGAGGTCCTGTTTGTAAACCGAACTTTGTTGATGTCTATTAGATAGCTTTTGGCTAAAATAGGCGATAGGCCGCCCCTTTTGCATCAAGACTGCTCCTACTCCTTTTCTTGAGGCATCGGCTTCTATCTCAAAAGGTTGACTAAAATCAAGCATCGTTAATACTGGCACTGTGGTCATTGTGTGTTTGAGCTCCTCAAATGTCTTTTGTGTCCCTTCATTCTACTGGAACGTATCTTTCTTGAGTAATTGGGTTAATGGTGTTGCTATCTTGCTGTACCCCTTAACAAATTTGCCTTAATACCTAGTAAGGACAAGGAACCCTCTTAATGTCTTCAAGTTATGAGGTCACGGCCACTGCACCATTGCAGAGATTTTGGTCGAATCAACCTTCACTCTTTCAACCGAAATTATGTGACCCAAGTATTCTATTTGAGCCTGGCCAAAAACACATTGCTTGTGGTTGATTATAAGCTGGTGCTGCTTCAACAAATCTAGGGTAACTCTCAAATGATCTTTGTGTAATTCCCCACCTTTACTATACACAAGAATATCATCAAAAAATACAAGAATAAATTTTCTTAAATGCTCATGAAATGCAAAAATATCATTCATTAATCCAAAAGGCATAACCTTAAATTCATAGTGGCTATCATGAGTCCGAAATGCTGTTTTGGCTTCATCGCCTTCTTTGATTCGTATCTGATGGTACCCAGACTTGAGGTCCAGTTTAGTGAATACGGTTGCTCCTCCCAATTCATCTAGAGCTCTACAGTCGCAAGTATTGGGTATTTGTCAGGCAATGTGACGTTGTTAAGTGCACGATAGTCTATGCAAAACCTCCAGCTTTTGTCCATCTTTTTGACTAGCAATACAAGACTATAATAGGGATTGGTACTAGGTTGGATGACCCTTGCGGGCATCATGTCTTTGACTTGCCTCTCTATTTCTGCCTTTTGAGCAAAACCATATCTATATGGACGAGTGTTCGCTGGTTGTGCCCCAGGTTTGATGGTGATTTCATGATCATGGGTCCTCTTAGGTGGTAGCCCATAAATTGGTGCACTAACCTCAAGGTATTTATTGAGTATTTTTGTATTTTCTCCTCCATCAGCCTATTGCGCATCTTGTTCTTCTTGCTGGGTTTCGGCCAATTCTACCAAATATCCCACTCCTTCCTCTTTGATTGCCTTTTTAATTGACTGTAAAGAGACTTGGGTATTAGTGAGTGCCAGATCTCCATGTAGGCACACCCAGCTTTTCCCCCCTCTTACCTTCATGTATAGCTGCTGCCAGTTCATTTGAGTCTCCCTCAAGGAAGCTAGCCACTCAACTCCCAATACCAAATCCACATTGCCGAGGCTAAAAGGATAGAAAGGTTGCACAATGGTCATTCCTTGTATCTTGAGTTGCACACTTAGGCACTTTTGGTTTGAGTACATTCGTCGCCTATCACCCACCATCACCGAATACCTCTTGACCTCTTGCGTCGGAATTTGCAACTCTTCTACTAGGTCTATCGCAATGAAATTGTGAGTTGCCCCACAATCAATAAGGATTATCACTCCTCAGCTGTTGACCTGCCCCTTCAATTTCAAAGTCTTTTTTCCTATGATCCCAATTGTTGTCATGATTGCCAACTCCATAGATGTCATCTCCCTATCCTCTTGGGCTTTTTCATTTTCAGGCTCACTAATTTTCTCCTCTGGGCAGCTATCTCCTTCTTCAAGCACAATAAGCCTGCATTGCCTATTTTTACACTTGTGATTTAGGCTAAACTTCTCCTCACACTTAAAACAAAGGCCCAATTCTTGACGTTTGATGATCTCTGCCTCAGATAGTCTTTTCCGTGGAACTATGCTGCCTGAGCTACTCACTGTGGATTGCACCTATCCCGTCATTTTCATAGGTGCCGACTTGGTTTCCTCTTGGCTCTTACCCATGGGAATCCTCATTCCAGACGTCGTGCTTCTAGCCTGAGGGGTCTCTGCCATGCTAAAATTGGGGATGGCTAGCTTATATTCGATCCAGCATTCCCCCAAGACTATTTTAGACGTTCGGTTCCTCTTTTCCTCGGATATCCTCTCTTTTAACCTATTTTGGTCTTCGACCTGACCTGCGAAATCCATAAGCTCCCTCAATCCCCTTGGATGCATCAATCAGACATCTGCATGAATCTCTTCCTGTAGCCCATTCAAAAATGCATCGATTAACATCTCGTAGGGTATATCTCCTAGTGGTGCAGAAAGCAATTCAAACTTCTCTCTATATCCCATTACCGTCCCTTCTTGTTTTAATGCCAGCAGTCGCTCATGTTCATCCCCAAGTTGGCAGTGGTGGAACCTGTTAGTCATTTCTTTTTTGAATTCAGGCCATGATGGCACAAGATGTCAAGTGTCCAACCACTGAAACCAGGCTAATGCCCTTCCCTCCAAACTCACTATGGCAGCATCCAACTTCTAGTGCTCCCCAACCCCATTATCATTGAAATACCATTCGACTCTGAAAATCCAACCCAGTGGATCCTCCCTTTCGAAAAGAGGCAATTCTAACTGATGGTGTTTTAGCCAATCGTTTTGCCCTGTGCCTTCATTTTCTACATTGTGTGCTTCTCCCGTGTTGTTTCCCTCTGGTGGGCCCTCGGGAGGTGGCAGGTTAGCAATAGCAAGGGTCGCCTGAATCGCTTCAAGTTGTCACATGATGATGGCTACTGTATTGTCTACCTGGTGAGTTTTTCATTTGTTTCTCCTTGTTGTCTCTACATTTCTTTGACTGCTTGCTCTAAATATTCGACTCTGTTCTCCATTCTAGTGCTAACCATTCCCTAGAAACCATTGCTCTAATACCAATGTGATAGAACCAGCCCAAACAAGAAGAAATGATAATGGAAAAATTTTGTGATTCTCTAGTATCAAGGGAAAACTATAGAGAATACACCCACTAATATCAGCTTACTTCCTAATGGAATAGTAACACAAATATCACCCACACTCTACCTAGTTTTCGAGAGACCAGGACCTCTCTACTCTCAAAATAAATCTTCCTTACCTATTCCTCCTGCCCTCATCCTCATATGCGCACTACCACTACTCTGACACAGTCACAGGACAAATGTTACCCCGTATTGTAACCATTCTACCCCTACTCAACTCATTGGTTGTCTTGGGCTTTACTTCCTCTGGACTTTCTTTTATACACCCGACCCCATCTCCTAGCTTCAGGCCTATCAAAAAGTAAGTGCGTTATACTGGCACCAAGGCCTTAAAAACTGATGCATTCAAAATTTCAGTATGACAATACTCTACTGCACTGGAATTATTCAAATAAAAATAACACGAAAAAAAAACGTGCCAATATGTGGAAATAGGCAAGATTGTGGGTAACAATAGAACAAAAGTAAAACAGAACTCAACACAACAACAAAAGAAAGAAAATGCAGAAACATAAAGACAGACTCTAGCTTTTGAGAGGTTAAATTCTCTCCAGGATATCATTGATCAAAATAAGCATAGCATTCCTTTGGTCTCAAAGGTCTCTCAATATCCACTCGAACTCCTTCCCTCTGCCAGAACACCATGTCACAACCATCATGTGTCAGTGTTCATTATTCCCAGATATTTCCTTTTCCCCTTATTTGAAGTAGACTAGTGTCTCATTTGCTTTGGTTGAATTAGGCCCAACCCTTTCTCCCTCTTTCTTGTCCATATAATCACACTTAATCTGTTGTTTGGTAAAACATGAAAATAGAACTCACCCTATAACAGTTCAGATTCCCAGGATCTTTCTCTCTAGCATGCTAGAATTTGATAGGCAACACAATAGGGAAGCAGGAAAGCGAGTAGTGAAAAGGATTTAGTTGCCAAGAAGGACAATGTGCTTTAAAGAGTTAATAGAAGCATAATTGCCAAATTTGGAACTTAAGATGTCAAACAACAGAGAAAAGATCAAATACTCTTTTCCATCGCTGCTTTAGTGTTTTGACAATTTGATAAAACTTTCACGACTTACCATAACAAGAAAACAAAGTGAAAAAAGCAAGATGAGCACGGGTGAGAAAGCTGGTTCCAACGTTTATAAAGGAAAACAGTAACATGGAGCATGGAAATTGAAATAGCTGCCATAAATTATCATCATTTTCCTGATAAATTTAAATTAAAAAAAAAAGTATGCTGAGCTAGTGCTTTGGGTCTTGTGGTTAGATTTGGTAAGGAAATTTTACAAAAACAAACATTGGGTCTTTTCCTAACAGCTTGAGCTTATAAGGTTTAGTGACAATATATAAGACTGCATAACAAAGGTAACCACACCTTGCCAAATCAATGTTCCTATAACTAGAATTTTGCATTGACTCTTGCTATAAAGGAAATAGGAACTAAATAATATGAAGAGATTTAGAAGAAAGAAAGAGAGGCACAAAATCAGAAAAATGGATCTTGGCATCTCGCAAGAAGCAAAGCTGTTTGAACCTGATGAGCATATATTGTATCATACACAAGAGTCCAGAAAAATCCAGAGGCATAAAGTGGAAGCACAATAGCTGGATTCAGGCTTCCCATAACTGCAGCCCATCCCAATAGAGCCCCCCAGTTAAAGGTCAACCCAAGAAAGGCTTGAGGCTGTGAAATCACGAGATAAAAGGCTCTGTGAGATCATTCATCAAAGATTGGATTATGATCTATCAATGAAAACTAGAAATAAGGAAACCGTGTTACCCAAAATGTAAACCTCTTCATGAGAGGATAGGAGAAGACAAGCAACAAAGATGAAGCTCCCAAGACACGACTGCCAAAAGAACACAAGCCACAATTATTTAAAATTTAACTAAAAATCATATGTCAGTCAATATTAATTAAAATTATGTACAAAATATACAATTAGAAAGAAAAATTTATTGAAGATGCATCTTACTAGCAAATCAGGTGTAGGAAAATCATTTTAAGTTTTCCAGAATCAATAAAGACAGATTGACAAACCTCTTCCTAAATATAAATGGTGAAATTATCAAGACCATTATTCAGACAATCATCATCTTCATTAGATTACATTAGATAGTTCATTTGCTAACTCAGCCTCTATCAACCTAACATTGTATTCTGTTATAAAACTAAGAATCAAAATTTACTCCGATTTCATGAATAATATAAGCAGTGCTAATTGTATACTTTGGCGAAGAGTAACAGTCCTAATAGAATACAGTCCAGAAGAACTTGCTGCAAGATAAAGAGGCCACTAGGCAAAGAAATCTGTCATGGATAGCAGAAGAAAGTCCACGGTTACAACACAAGAACTTAGAAATTAAAGTAATATTCATGTTCAACAATGCTGAAGTACGGGGATATCCCAAAACTGGATGCTAGTCCACCTGGATTTTTTTTTTCCTATTGGAGCTCATAAAGAAATTTTAGATCTTGGGGCATTTTTGATGGATTTGTGTTGTATATTGCCTTTCCGTAGAGGGATAAAACTTCATTTTGGCCTAAGGTGTAGAGGGGGTTGATGGACCCACAACTTTTGAGCTAGAGAATCTCAAGGCCTATAAGAAGGGAATGAAGACAAATTATTGCACATAGGGCTTACAGTGCTGCATTTTCAGTGACAAGGGGTCCAGATGGAAGAAAGAAAAAGTGTTAGGGGTTGTGCATGTCACAAGGGGCATGAGTTGGGAGAGCTAGGGGAGAGGAGGGGGGATTGTGGTTGGAGGGGTCTCTATAGGGGTTTGAGAGCTGAGAGTAGTCAAGAAAGTATTAGGTTTAGTGGCAAGGCAAGAATCTGGTCTCTTGAATAGCAGGCTGAGGGAGGAGCTGTGCCTCTTCTTCATTTTCTTTCTTTTACATGCTGTCTTCAAGGTCTACCATTCACTTTTCCTAGCATGTTTCCTATCGTAAGCTTATGATCAAGTGCCAAGAGATAAGCTTTGGAAAGCTCTAGAAAAGAAGAGGGTCTGTGTTGCTTATATCAGAGCTATTAAGCATATGTATGAGGGAGCATCAACTAGGGTGAGAAAACCTAGAGGTGAGACAAAGAACTTCCCTATAGGAATTGGTTTGCATCAAGGATCATTCTCAAGTTCTTATTTGTTTGACATGGTTTTAAACATTCAAACTAATCCCATTCAAGAGGAAATCTCAAAGTGCATGCTCTCTGTAGATGACAGAGTCTTGATTGCAGAGGTGAGAGAAGCAATTAATGCTAAATTGGAGTTATGGAGGCGAATTTTGGAATTGAAAGGTTTTCGCTTAAGTAAAAGCAAGATATAATACATGTATTGCAAATTTAATAAAAGGCAAGATAGAAATGAGTGGAGATGAAGATTGAAGAGCAAGCCATACCACAAGTCAAAAAGTTTAAGTATTGGAATTGATTCTACAAAATGGCAGTAAAGTTGATGAAAATGTTATACATAGGATGCAATTAAGGTCAATAAAATAAAGGAAGCATCAGTTCTTCTTTGTGATCACAAGGTTCCTACTAAGCTCAAAGGGAAGTTTCATCCTACCACTGTAAGACTAGTTATGTTATACAGCATTGTTGGGCATTGAAAGGCAAACATGAGCATAAAATGGGGATAACATATACGAGAATGTTGAAATTCATGCATGGTCGTAAAAGAAAGGATAATATTTGTGATGATTGTATAAGAGGACAAGTTGGAATGCCAATTATTAAGGAGAAAATGGTAGAGAAATCATTTAAGAGGATTTGATCATGAGTAGAGAAGATCTAAGACGCACCAGGAAGGAGAAGGGAGTAAATAGTGTTTATCTCTTGAGATGTGGGAATATTTGGTATTTATTGCAAATATTGTATAGTCTTTATTAAGTTTTATTAAACACTATTAGCATTTATTTCCTCTTGTGTATATATGTAGCCAGCTTGTACTCAGTATTGAATCAATGAGAAATATTATTTTCTCTCAAATTCCATGGAGAGATAAATGGAGACCAAAAAGGAACTTAAGGAAGTTATCAATTGAGATCTCTTGGTTAATAGTTTATCAAAAGAGTTGGTTTCAAATAGAGCATAATGGCATCATATGATCCATATAACAACACCATTTAGTAGGATAAGGATACTACTGTTGGTGTTGTTTCATATTGTGAACTTAGAGTATCTTCTATAAAAGCCTCATTCCCTTTATTTGAGAGCCTATTTATTAGTTAACACTGTTTAGAGGAGTTTCATTATGGGTTCTGTGATCCATTCAATATGAATAAGAGTGGTTTTCCCATGTGGTGTTGGTCCAAAAAATATGAATAACAATGATACTTTCTGCCATTCACAGGGATCTTAATAATTTGAAACAACATAAGAGGACAAATTACATAGATAAGTTTTAGGTTTCCAGAAAAAGTGATGGGTCGGAAAGGGATGCTACTTAGCAATATATGTGATATGTAGAACATTAAACGGTTTACTATTTTCAATCAGGGTATTCCTGTCCTGAAGCTTACTCAAGTCAATTTTTATACTTTTGGATCTTCACTTTAAGTCAGTAGAAGTTCAAAGATGCAAAAGAACTTTAAAATAATTTTTTTAAAAAGTTAAGAAGAAAATTTGTCCAAAAGATGCGGTGGACTTAACTGAAAGAGTCAAGAGTGCTTGTGATGTGGGAAGAGCAGGGGATGCTCTACTAAGTCTGGGGCAAGTTTAAGTGTTTTGCTATTTCCGGTGATGGCACCCCTGGAAACCACTCAAGTCAGTTTCTATATTTTTAAATCTTGCCTGAACGAAACAGAGAGCAAAATTTCATAGACATCATTTTTTCAGATAAATAAGAACAAAGGCTGTAAAAAAGACTTGAAAAACAAATTTAAAACAACTTGTTTCCTATAAACGCAGAGGGCCTCACACAGTTCAACCAAATGATGCAAGCAGAATACAGGAACAGAGTTGCTGAAAACACAGAAAGGATTCTACAGAAGAATGTTTTATAGAGTGACAAGAATGGATAGCATTAGTTTCCCAATTTAGGACATGCAATCCAGATCATGGTTCCTGTGTGATGCAGTCTTCCTGCCAATAGGTCCGATTGTAACAAAATTAAGGGCCTGGCACCCTGATATAACAAGGATGGGCCCTGGCCCTAAGTAGAGAATATGCTACTCATAATTAGCACCAACCTATAATTATTTAGTTGTAGAAGAATCCCAAGACCCAAAAGCAATTGAAAACCAAGAAAACAGAGTCCTTGAAATGGTGTCAAAAGACCACTTGCAACTGGTCTGACCTTTGTACGCTCTACCTGCATTATATGTTTACATAACCATTAATTCAGAACTTCAAAGGAAAATCATCAATTGAATAACGACATGAAAAATGAAGTAGGCAACAACAATCTCCAGCATCATACTAAGGTTTGGGAGGCAATCAGTAACTGGCAAATACAAATTCTTAATCCATCATGTTCTCTCATTTACTTGCATCATTTTAGTTGCTTATGCGTGAGCATGGTAATATATGATGATTAAGCCACAGAATGCTCAAGAGCCGCAACGGAATGCTATTTTTGTATTTTGAAGGAGTTGGGTCACAGAATACTTCTCTCTAGCTGTTATGACCCAAGTGAAATGATTGCAAGTATAAGATTGTAAATGAGTGTGGCCAAATTTAAATCCAAAGAGTGATTGTAGATGGTTTGCAAATGGAATAATTTTGTTAGTTACTGAAATGTTTATCAAACCCATCTAAGGGCTAACATTTTTACAGGATAATTCTGAAAAAGACGAGCAGGTGCATGCTTAGATAAATTGGTATACTTCAGGTGTAATAATTTAAAGCACAAGATCACTACCTCCCACTAGAAGTAAAACCAAGGATGAAAATTCAACAGTGAAAGCAACTAAACTACCTTTGTATCAATATCCCGATCAAGAAGATCATTAATAGTACAACCAGCAACCCCTTAAAAGCAATGCACCACATCCAAACAGTGCCAACATTTTAAAATCAGGAAGATGCCCTGGAGTTGCTGCCAAGGTAATTGACCTGCAACATAGGGCATATAAAATCAGAAAAACTTGTAGAAATAATGAGGTAAGAAAAAGGAACTTCAAATAGGAAAGTAAACAAGGTAATAATTACCAAAGAAAATTCTGTAAATAAATACATGGTTAAAACTTACAAAAAAAAAAAAATCATCAACTTAGCAAATTATACCTGGAGTATTTTGTCAAATCATATGATATATCTATCAAGTTATTTTTCAGTTGCAACTGAATTTACAGTTTGATAAGATTTACAACTCATAAATAAGCATTCAAGTTTGCAAGTAGGTAACAATGCCCTATACACAAACGTGTGCAACTCTGCGTGCATGTATTAACTTAGTTGTCAAGTTGGCCATCAAAACTCTTTGAGAAGAATCCCCATGCTTCCTCAACAACAAAGAATCCCTTTGTGAAGGAAAAAGGCAAAAAAAAAAAAATCAAAATAAATATTCTTACCACATACAAGGCCATAAAAGCAACCATGTTCCAATTGGCTTGTCAAGCCGAGCAAGTCGAGCATAGGGCTGAACCCGCCTCGGAAGGTATAAATCAATCCAAGAGAGGTTGGCTGCTGGAAATCTCACGTCACTTTCATTACCACTTAAACTCTTGCGTTCCTTAGAATCCCCTCCAACACCAGAAGACGTAGAAATGTGTGCAACAGAATGGAAATCTGGGTGAAATCTAATACTTTTACAGAATTCAAAATGAAAAATCTGAGGGAGGGATTGCCTGAATGGAAGATTTGAAAGGCAAGGATTCAGAGAAGGAATTAGATAAACAGATGATTGAATGGGGACTGAAGGATCAAATATAGAGCGGCACAGAGACACTGAAGGGCCAGAAGAAGGGAGACAAGATTTAATAGATCTACGTGAAAAACGAGAGACCAAAACAGAAGCCATTATTCGTTTGCAAGCAACAATTTGGATTTGCCTTGCTGCTACTAGCTCCAGAGCAAACTATCTCAAGGAGCCCATATCAAAGGGAATCATTCTGATAAATCAACCGCAATGGGTGCAAAAGTCCACATATGTCAACCCTCTAGTAACTCTCTTCTGATGAGGAGCCTTCCATGAGAACACTGTAAATTTAAAAATTTGGTCACCATATAAATTGTGAATGATATTTTCAAGCAGAAATCTTGAAAATATGGAACATACAATTTAGCAATCCACTACCAGAATTAATTTTCTCATTTTTTTAATATTAAGTCATTTAATTGACATTCCTCAATAACCTTAGAAAACCAATCCCTTTGCAGCACTCAATGAAAGTCCATAGAAGGATTAATGAGATAGTGGATTATGATAGCCTAAAATTTAGGATAAAAAGAGCAAAGCTTCTTCGGATCATCATGGTCTGCACCAAGCAACTGCACACAAAATATCACGTAATGTCTTTCCAAATCTACATTATCCTTTTTCACACACGTCAGTAATCTAACTAGTAACCACCACTCGACACTGTTACTTCATTTTGTGTGATAAAATGATCTTAAAAATCTCTCTATTCCCGTCTCAACTCAATCCACAAAACACAGCTGCAAGAAACCTGCTTTCATCACAAAATCTCTAACCCGTATGATAAAATTTACACCAAGAAGAAGAATTTTCTAGCTCAGAGCTGAACCCTCATCGCTTACACGATTTCAATTTCAACAAGGAAACTTGTTGATGCTAACCATTAATAAGCTTGCTTCCTCCGCCCGCTCATACATATTTCATCATTACATGAGCAAATTCTGCGTACCATGCCAAGCAAATAATCTCAGCTGGGCATGAAGAGGCGGTGAAGACAACCCCTACAACAGGCAATTTACAGCCCAGGTTTAAAATGGGGGGAAAAATCATGGGGAGGTACCAATCGAGCTAAAAGCATATTCGACTCGTCAGCGACGCGCCCGAAGAGAATGTTATAGCTCGTCAAAAATGGGCTGATGGTCGTGACATGAGAGAACAAGAACACGAGAAGCTCTAGGCTTCGCTCATTAAGCTGGAGTCCAAGAATCCATACGACTGCTAGAGTGTCAGAAGTGAG
>NW_026556789.1:0-31267 GCF_029017545.1 Prosopis cineraria
AAGAAAAAAATTTGTAATAACTAACATATTTATAAACATCACATACATGTGAAACCCTCCAAGAATTCTAGTCCATACTTGGAACTGGCCCGTTAGTATATCTATTGCTCTTCACCAATCCAAAATACGTCAAAATGACAGTGAACAGATTGCACTACTAAGTGGCGGTGGTGCACAACACTAGTTCTCCTCCTCTGGAAGGGGAAGTCATGACAGGCTTTGGTGGCACTTCTAATGAATCTAGGCTTCCTCGTAACATTTCAATCACTTTACTCATTGTAGGTCCTTTGAGTGGGAAATGTTTGAATGCACCACAAACCCACTGTAGTCATTTTCTTTGCAATATCATTTTCATAACTGGTGTTCACTCCATCATGTCCAAATTGCTGCTGCCTTGCTCAAGTTTATCATAAATCCAATCTGGAAAATACTTGGGTGTGGCAGTTGGCTTCAACATTCATATTCTCCGTCCACCCACCATGTCTTATAGCATCATTCCATAGCTGTAAACATCAGATTTATGTGAAACTCCACCTATGTTTTTATTCCAAACTTCTGGAGCAAGATATCCTATAGTCCCTCTAGCTTCTGAAATTGAAATGATGCTTTCTTTTTTGGGACAAAGCTTGGCGAGACCAAAATCGAGATCTTTGGACAAAAACTTTCATCCAAAAGGATATTATGTGGTTTTATGTCAAAATGTAAAATTCGAGTCTTGCATCCTCTATGCAAGTATTCAATCCCTCGAGCGGTCCCTATGGCAATTGGTAGAACATATCCCAAGTCAAGGATGGATTAGTGTTATGTACCTTGTTGGAAATAACTTTTTCAAGGGACCCATTAGCCATAAATTCATAGATGAGAGCCTTTTTCCTCCCTTCCAAACAAAACCCAGGAGGGTGACAACATTAACATGGGATGTTCTGCTAATGCTTAGTACCCCAACCCCATCGTTGATAAATTCTTGACCATTCTCTTTGGATGTAGCCAATATCTTTACAGCCACCGGGTAGCCATTTAGTAGCACTCCTTTGTACACCGCGCCATAATACCACCTGGCCCAATTTAACTTCAAAAGATTTGGTCATTTCTTAATATCTGCAAATTTATATCTCGTGAGAGCAAGAGGCCCATGACTTTTGAGGAAGTCCTCAATGTTTGGTCAACCTCGGATCTCTTCCAAAATTTTGTTGTTTGCCTTTGTACGTGTTTGATTTTACGTTGAAAACCATCAAAATCAAGGTGGAAGCAAGTAGTTACCACCCGCTTCCACCAAAACCATGGTTTTAATCCTACCACCTTCCACCAAACCATAGTTTTGATACTACAATGTGCTTCCACCAAAACCAGGGTTTTGATACTACTATTTGCTTCCACCAAAGCCATAGTTTTGATGCTACCACGAGCTTTCCACCAGAACCATGATTTTGATACTTTTTGCTTCCACCAAAACCATAATTTGACAGTTTCCAATGTGAAACCAAACATGCTCTTAGTGATTTGATTGAACAACAAAATAGTGTAATACATAGTAGAAGTGCTGCAATTGCTCCGCAGGTACAACCTATCAAGTATAGTAAGTAAATATATTAGTAGGAAATATGAAAGATTTCTTGATTGGTTTGATACAATGTTGCAATGCTGAAAAATGAAGTGATCTAACAGACGTTGAAGAAAAAGATGCGATCTGCCAATGTAAATTTTGATGCTTGGCTATATATTTGGAATGTATGTACATTTTGCTAACTCAAGAGTGTTAATATATTTACACTCAATAGCCATTAGAAAAGGGCACATTAAAAATCCCTAACCCAATGGCCCCCTTTTTTTCAGCCGAGATATGGAAGAAGCTCATTTAAAATCATCGAGCTAAGGCAGCACAGCAACATGGTAGAATGCAATGTGGAAAAAATAACAGTTGATATTGAGTAATGGATTGAAAGGTAACAAACACTACGTAAATCGTGAAGAAAAATGTGGAAACAGGACGATCTATTACCAATTATAAGTTTCGTCTTCAAACTCCATGAGCTTTCTGCAATAGAGAGCAAAGAGAAATTAGAGCCTATATAAATGAAAGTTACGCCAAAAAATGCTAACTCAATCATGCAACTGTGTGACTACGAGCGGTTTGGGATCTTTCCCGAAAATTTCAACTAGAAGCCTACGGCATTCCCTAAGCAAAAACTATTTAGATGTTGATTATCAATTCCTCCATAAAATTCTAAAATCCTTGTTCTTTAAAAAAAAAAAAAAAAAACCCATCTGCTTGTGAAGTATGTATGAGAGATCTTGCAACAAATCCAGGCATGGTGTTAAAAAGACTTGATGGAGGAGTTATCACATTTCATTGGCGGAAAAAACAAAATCACAAGAGAAACTTGCAAGATAACTTCTACTAATAAGTAATAAGGGTTCCAGCCAAGACCTGCTTATTTAATCAGGAATTAAGTTTTTGAATTTGAATTCATCTGAGGGTTTTTGGTCCTGTAGATGTTTCTTTTACTGGGGGCAAGCAATTAGGCGTTTTTAGCTTCAATCCAACGCAATTTTGGCCCCAAAAAAAAAAATCGAAACGCAATCAAATCTTTTTCTTGAAATTTAACCCCCCCCCAAAAAAAAAAAGGCTTTCTCTGGAAGCCAAAATCAATATCACAATGAGTATGAAATAGTCTACCAATGCGTAAATTTAAGAAGCGATGGGCGAAGTTGAGTAGAGATAAGGGGGAAGAAGAGCATACTGTTCCCCTTTTTCTACCATAGCTGTATGCAACATGATATCAATCCGACTGATGACCGGTGCACAGGGCCGTGTTATTCCTCAAACTCCCATAATAGAGTCACATTCTTGACATTTGGCAGATACAGAAAGAGATTGAGAGGCATTTCTTTTTTTCTTTTTTTTTATACACAAGGAAAAGGAAACTAAACAAAAGTTCCAGTGTCCCGCACCAAAACAACATCTAACTCAGGGGAAGGGAGAGGACTGAGAAGATTTCAACAGATGATTACGAAGATCGAAGGTGAAGGGACCGATGAAGGTAAGGAAAAACATTCGGCAGCTGGACAGATGTTATTATAGTTAGAACTTAGAAGTTAGAACTGAGAAGATTATTATTTTTTTCTTTTTCTTTTTTACATTTTTTTAAAAAATAACAAATATTTTTAAAATTTTTTTGCGTAATTTACACCACCCAAATTTGTCACGGACAATTCAATTATACTACAATCTATGAATCTATAATCTATTTTTTAGGCAAGCTGAATTGGAGGAAAAAAATCATCTCGAATCGTTTTTATACCTGGGTTAAATAAGCTCATTTGTCCTTTTTTTATATATTTTTTATTGCTTTTTTATTTATTACTAAATTCAATTTTGAAGCAAGATTCAAATATTAATTTTTAATGAAACGATAAATGATCTTAAGGTTTTGATTTTACTCGTGAATTTTTGGTGGTACAATGCGGTAGATGAACATAAATATGTTATCTCTATTGTTGTTGTTGTTGTTTTTTTTTTTTTTTTTGAATGTGGTATGATTGTGATGTGAATCAAGGATCTAATGCATGTTATTTTTTTATTTGAAAAAATTATACTCCTTCTATTTAAAAATATAAAATATTTTTAATTAAATTTTACCTCCGAATAAAGTAGTCACCTACTTATCAACTAACCTTATCTTTTTATTTACTTCTATTAAATACTCTATAATAACTATAAAATTATTATCAATAGGGACTTTTAAAACAAAAACAAAATTACATACACCTCGAAAATTAAAATACATTATATTTTTAAACATTCAACTTTTTAAAAAATATCTCATATTTTTTAATGGATGGAGTATTAAATTATATACATCATGTAATATATGTAAATTTAAAATGAGTTATATACACTATATGGATTTTATTTAAGATTTTAAAACTCCCATGTCCCCAAATTCACATGCTGTGTTGGATAGAGACTCTCTCAATTAATGTAGAAATATCTTGGCCCTACTCATTTAATACATGTATAGGAAGACATTAATGGACAATGACACTGTTGAGTTATCCCACAAATAAAAATTCCATCGGCAAAAACTGAAAGGCCATCGAAAGAGCTGCGAGGTAAGTTGAAGGACGATATGACTTAAGAAGGACCCTGACCGATTGTTTGATGATGAAGATAAATCTAGACCCAACTACGTAAGTTCAGCAGGAGGACAAATTTAATGACATGATCTGTATGAGTATACTATTGAATTCTGGGGATCATTAGCTTCATTACCCAGATCCTCCAAATCTGGTTGATTGAGATGATGAGGATTTCAACTTATCTTCACAAATCGGGTTGCTACAGAGGACAAACCTAGTTGCAGATATATATTGAGACTTTGTTCTGAGAGTGACTTAAAGAGTTGGCATAAATGTTAACGAATTCAATTTATCGATGATGGCAAGCTACCTAAACCGTTGCCATCCAAAACATATCAGGATGATCGTATTATGAAGCAGAGGAATCTAATCAAAACTAGAAGGTGAGAGAAAGTACACATACCCCCTGATGAACCTGAAGAATAAGGAGGCCATGGCTCCAGCCATGGTGCTGGTGCTTCTAATGAATCAGTAAAACAAACCCTATCATAATCTGGAAAGAAACAAGTAAATTCATCCGAACTTACGTCGTACCCACATCTTCCACCTGAGATTCTGCAATCATCACACAGCCCTTCTTTCAGTTCCCATTTAACCTCAAAGCCTTGATCTATAACATCCCCAGGATCTATGACATCCTCCATTAAACTTCTCAGAACAGGAACGGTAATACTAGTTCTACATCCCAGGCCAGTCCTGCTCCGACTCTCACCCCGCAAAAGTATGCTTCACGAGGAACACCATGTACTGGGAAATCAAATCTCACAGAAGTTGATGAGTTCACTCTAGTCGTATTTTCTGAAGTGTCGCAGTCATATAATAGAGTAGAGTTCTCATCATTGAGACTGTAGCTAAAGAAGCATAATCCAACGTGATGTTTGTGAAATGATCATTGGACACTTGGTACCCCACAAATCCATTCGTGCTATCCGAAGAGTCCTAGCGGTGAGGTTGAGATCGATTACGTGAAAGTTCTGGGACGTGATGTTGATTGTAGCATTGTATCCATGACAATCCAGCTTGAACTTGGGATGGCCACAATAATCAGGCTGTGAATGGACCCAGAATGGGAAGCTCAGGTTGGTGAAGCTTCCGCAGCTGAAAGGCTTGCAAGCTGAGAATTGTTCATTTGCAGAAGCGAAATAAAAGAGAATAATAGAGAGAAAAATAAGGTCTTGAAGAGAAACTGGGATAAAAGAACAGGAGGATCCGTATGCAGTATGATTTGCAAAGAATATGGCTTTAGAATGGCTGCTTAACAAGTAACAACTCTCGCAGGACTATAAACCAGAATTAAGGAAACATAGACACGCTTTGAGTGATAAGGTCAATGATGGAGGCTTAGTCTACACGGGTTTGACTAGTTGAACTTGATCGTAGGAGAAATCAATTGAATTACATATAAATAGAATTATATATGTGTGTGTCTGTGTGTGTGTGTGTGTATGAATAGCATTTTCGAGCAGGTAGAAATGTTCATCCTCGTAACCAAGATTAGAGTTTTATCTACTATTGATTTTCAATTCGACCATTCCCAATCAAATGTCATTTTGCCGTTGAAAATTACGTATTAATGACAACCGACCATACTCAAAATGTCGATCAAGAAACTGCCTCTCAATTTCGGTTGTGGACTGATTTACGAGGAGGAAAAATGGAGGGAGAAACGTTTAAGGATTTTGTTTTTGTTTTTTTTTTTTGTAAAATTAATTATGGATTTTGATCTTTTACAAAATGAACGGAGAATCATGTTTAAGGATTTTTTTTTATAAAATGAGAATCACGTTTAAATTTGAAAATTTAAATAGTACAATGTCACCAAAACCTGTAATGAAATATAATAAATTTTGAGCTCAGTTTAAATACTTTTTGAAGGCTTGCATATCCTTTTGATGGACTTGCCTGAATGGCCATTCTCTTTAATATTTATTATGGCAGATAATATTTCATGCCACATACTCCCTCCAATCCTTAACAATATAAGGCAAACTTAATTAATGTTGTGCTTATTAAGAAATGGTAATAATATCATAAAAATTGTTAATATATATATATATGACATTTCAATTATGCCTTTCTTTATAATTAATAATAAATTGATCTCTAAGAAGTCAAAATGATAATAAATAAATAAGAGATAAAATTGGAAAAAAATTAATTAATCTAACATTGCCTTATATTAAGAAAAAAAATATTTTCAAAGGAGTATATTATAAATTGCATTCATAGATATCCGATCCCCTTCAAATTTTTTACACATTTTTATTTTTATTGGTGCTGCACCGCTAGAATCTAAGGAGGAGTTTCCAACTTCTAAGACCTAAAATATGGGATGTTGGTGATAGACATTTTTATCAATGGATTTTTTTTTTTTAAAGGAAGAATGACAATTTAAAACCATCTAACAAAATTAATGTAAAATGAATATGCGTACTATTTGAATTTTTAAATTTATCACCCAAACTTTTCACATTTTTTTTTCGTTTAGAAAATGAAAAGATCCAAATAAGATATATTATTACAAAATCATATCTAACCGATGCTCTCGGCATCGTTGTGAAGCAACTTCCTCAAACCTTTTGGTGGATGATTCAGGCCATACACACCCCAATTTAGTGAAATGGTAAGGAGGCCAAGAAGTCTACACACTTATTTCCTTCCTGATATGCATGATGAACCTCAACTTGCCACTCCTTCAAAAACAAACAGATTTGCCCAGGCTGTTGGCTTTCATCAAAGTGGCATATTGTGATAGCAGAGTCACAACTAGCATATAGTTAACATCCAACTCAATATTTCTAAAACCATATTCCCAAGCCATAGTTAGGCCATCAATCATAGCCCATAGTTCTACCTGTAAGGGGATACACACTCCAATGTTGTGGCAATAACCATGCAACCAAGATCCATCAAAACTACATAATAAGCTCGCTGCCCCCGCTCAAACTTTCATTTTTACAAGTTAAAAGCCCTCATTTTAAATATTATTTTATATGTAGTCTTTAATTGTCATTCTTTCAAAAAAAATTTCTAATTCTTCTCTTGAGCGGAAAGCATGACAGGCTTTGGTGGCATTGGCAATGAGTCTAGGCTTCCCTCTAACATTTCGATCACTCTACTCATTGTAGGTCTTTGAGTGGGAAATGTTTGCATGCACCACAAACCCACGATGGTCATTCTCTTTGCAATACCATTTTCTTGATCTTTGGTGCTCGCCCCACCCAAATCTACGCCTTGCTCGAGTTTATCATAAATAGAATCGAGAACATAATTCTCATCAGTTGGGTCATTGGGTTCGATAGATATGTTCTTCTGCACTTCAACCATGTCTATTAGCATCACTCCATAACTATAAACATCAGATTTATAAGAAACTCCGCCTATATTTCTATTCCAAACTTCTGGTGCAAGATATCCAAGAGTCCCTCTAGCTTCTGAAAGTGAAATTACGCTCCTTCTCTTGGGACAACATTTAGCAAGTCCAAAATCTGTGATCTTTGGACAAAAGCTTTCATCCAAAAGGATATTATGTGGCTTTATGTCAAAGTGTAGGATTCGAGTGTTGCATCCCCTATGCAGGTATTCAAGTCCTCGAGCTGTTCCAATTGCAATTTGGTACAATTTTTCCCAAGTCAAGGATGAATTAGTTTTATTTTCCTTGTTGCGGATAAATTTGTCAAGAGATCCATTGTGCATAAATTCATATACGAGAGCCTTTTTCTCGCCTTCCAAACAAAATCCAAGGAGGGAAACAACATTAACATGAGAAGTTCTACTGATGCTGGCGACCTCATTGACAAATTCTTCCCCATTTCCTTTGGATGGATTCAACATCTTTACAGCAACAGGGCAGCCATTGAGTAGCTTGCCTTTGTATACAGTACCATAACCACCTTCTCCCAATTTAACTTGGAAAGATTTGGTCATTTTCTTGACATCTTCAAATCTATATCTTGTGAGAGCCAAAGGCTCTTGATTTCTAATGAAGGCCTCCATTTGTTGGTCTACCTTAGATGTCTTCCAGAATCTTATCTTCTGCCTCAATGATCTGATTTTACAACGGAAGATAGTAATGCAGATTAAAAGTGTTGCAGTTGCTCCACTTGTAAAACCTGCCATGACACATGGTGGATAAATGTCTGAGTAGAAAAGAAGACAGATTAATCTGAAGATATAGCAATTTTAAAATTTAAAAACTTCGAAATCTGAATACATTTAAATTTATATATATTATTAAGCATATGGTGCTCTTCAGTTATATATTTGCACTTATTGCTTTGACAGAGTGCTATTCAGACACGTTCAAATGTAGAAGCACATTAAAACCACCCAGCTAAAGCTGAGCCATCAACAAGGTAGTGTGAGAAACGTAAGAAGTATTAGCTGATATGAAGTATTGAATTAGAATATAACAGATACTGTGTAAAATGTATAAAAGAAAAAAAAATGGAAACACAAGGTTGGTCGACCCATCATTACCTATTATAAGTTCTTTCTTCGAATTGCTGGAACTTTCTGTAACCATGAGCAAAAAGAAATTAGAGCATAGTGTGTGTGTGTGTGTGTAGAGAGAGAGAGAGAGAGAATTATTTAAAGTGTTAAAACAAAATTTTGAAAATTGAACTGATCATTAAACAAGATAGGATATTGTTTCAAGAGTCAATGATGAGACTGCAACTAAACTGTGATCAAACTGTTATAATTGGGTTGTTAATCTAGCCTAGACCATAACTTTGTTCCCAATTGAATCAGCCTCGAGGTCTTGCTTAATTTTGTTCTATTTTTCATTTTTAAAAATTATTTTGTAAATCACTTTTTAAAACTTGTTTATCAAATTAAAATAAAAAAATTATTTGATTAAGCTAATTAAATTAATTTAAAATAATTTTAGAATTAAAAAATGGGCATGATGATGGTTATTCGTGATTAATGGTAATCATCTATAATATAGTGTGATTTGAAAATAAAAGAAGAAAATGAAAATACCTCTAAGAATTAAAAATAAAAATAATTTTAAAAACATGTAAATAAAAATACTTTTAATTTTAAAAACAGAGATTAAACCAGTCATAAATACTCATGACTAAGTATAACTATCATGAGTAACTACTTGGCTAGTTAAGTACAAGAGCTGATATCATGACACCACTCATAACCATCAGTGTAACTACTTGGCTAGTTAAGTATAAGAACTGATATCATGACAACAAACAAGCCTCAAGGAATTTTATCTACACCCTACCAGACAAACCGAAGAGCATAGAAGTTATCTATGATGTGAGATACGATGCAACGAATAAAGAAAGCGTGACAAGAACAAAACACTGATATGCATAATGCAGAGAAACTGAAATGCCTGCAGATAGAAGGAACAGAGAGAGAAGCCATACTTGCAAGATTAGGACACACAAAGTCATAAGATCCGTCTCGGCAATGACAAGAAAATAGAGATCCATTGTCACGGACGCTTCCACAAATTCCTCCAGATTGCATGCATAGTGAGCAGTAACTCCAGTTTGCGAGATACTGCACATCAAATCCCATATCCAAAGCAGCCCTCAGCGATTCAATTCCACCAAAAGGGTCCACAGTGACGCCCATTGTAATCGGCACCACAAGTTGAATTCCACAGTGCTGAGAAATCTCCGTGAATAATCGTCCTGACTGATGATCTTGATTCATCACGAAGAAAGCCTGTTTTTTACTATCATCCATGCACGTGATGTTGTTTTGGCCGATGGAAATCCCGGGATCACAGTCATAGAACAGGGTCATGTTCACGACAGATGTGTCGAAGGAGAACAGAGAGGGGTCCAATGAAGTGTTGGTGAAATGGAAAGAACAATTATCGTAGCTGGGAATGTCTGTTCGGACCATTTTTACAATCCAACGATCTTGATTGATACCCGTCAAGGTGAAGTTTTGGGAGCCGATTTGAATGGAAGGTAAGTTAGAGGGCAGGCACTTGACCTTGAAACCATCCCTTCCACAGTAACCGGGTCGGTTTTCTCCCCAGAAAGGGTAGGGTATATCAAAGTTCCCACAATTGTAGGTGTAGTGGCAGTTTACGTAGCCATCATCTTCCCTACGACTCTGGTATTGTGGCACAGTCGTTGATGACAGCAAGAGATAGCAGAAGAAGAACAAGTTTCTGAATGTGTACGAGAAAAGCATTTTGTCGGGAGAATTAGGGTGCCCAGTCGTGTTCTGCTTTCATGGCCACCACTTACTGTGACTGAAGAAAACGGGCCAAAATTTAATAGGGGTTTCGTTATTATTATTAGTTTTAAAAAATATTTGCTTTTTGCGATGCTATGTAACTTGAGCTTTGTTTGATTGCACTTTTTTTTTTTTCCTTCGTTGTTTTGGTTTCTCTGCAATGGAAGCACTACGAACGGAATCAATGGCCGGATGCAAAAGGGACTTCCTAGTGAAGTCCAAGGTTTACGGTTGCATTGCCGGCTGCTGCTCGATCAGCATCCATTCTGTTTCCCTCGTCTTGTACTTTGGACGGGAAAAGTGAGGGAGACGCCTTGGATTTTTGTTTAGGATTTCACGCAGTTAATAAAATGTTTAATTATTTTTTATTTTTTTCTAGACTTCAAAAATAGACAAACAAAAAACTGATGCAACTTCGCAACATTGAAAATCTCCATTAATATCCTATCGGTTTCGAGCAAAGTTGTCTCTTATAGTAAGACACGTGTAGGCAATCAAAAAAGCAAGGATTGATGGGAAATGAGCAAAGAATTATCGCTACAAGCATACATCAGGGATAAACAATTTTGTCCTGTCTTGGCGGGAACAAGAAAACAATTTTGCTAGCGCCGCCTCATCCATAGACCAATTTTATTCTGTCGAAAATACACCACACATTAAGGGAGGCATGCATCGTGCTGTGAGTTTCAAGTCCGCGTGAGCCGTTGTTGAACTTCGTCCGAGAACTAATGTTAGTGATCCATATTAGTATCACCAAAGCGATGTTTGAACCTAAAATCCAACTCATTTAAATTTTTTTTGAGCATTTAAATGTTGCCGATTAGACCTTGTACAAAAACTGGTTTATGTTGGATGTCAAACATATGGAAGAAGAATAGATAGAAAGAATCTTGACTCCCTGCCTGCAGTTGCGTCATCTCATGGCTCTTCGTTCAATTGGGTTCCTCTGTTTTTTCATTTTCCAAGTGGCTGCTCAGATCAACTCTAATCAACCACCTAAATATGATCTTTATGTAGAACAGAGTGCAGAAAATCCAATGGTTAATAGCTCAAAGTTTTGGAACCATCGGATTTGAACGAAGCAGAGACGTGATAGAGCTGCTGGCATATACATGATACGAATAGCAAAGCATAAAACAGGCATGCTACGTTAAAAAACCAATTCTAGGAATTGACCACCACTTATCTCAACATGCTGTCTGGCCCACAAATTTTTGGCTTTTCAGAAATTTAGTAGTCCCTCCTAGTCCTAGTAGATCAGTTGTAGACTGCTAGACACTCATGTAGAAGGATTAATATTCTACCTCTTCATGAGCTTCAAGTGGAACCAAGCAGATATGAATGGGGAAATCAAGGAACGTTATTCATAGACTTACAAAGCAGACGAGGTCAAACTTTTGAGATGATTCCATATAGTATGCCAGTTCATTAGTTTTTATGTATGTATGTAAGTATAAAAAACATGGGGTTGCTTGGATGCTTATTCTTTAAGAACCAGGCCTCTTGAATTAGGATTCATTTCATTTTTGCTTACAGATCCAAGCCCATATGAAAAATCAATACTTGTTGGTATTTTGTAATCTGCGCTCGGCCAGTGATTTTATCCCTCACTTCTGAATTCTGATATGCTATATTTACTAATTATAACACGAATCTCCTTCCTCATAAATGACTCAATAAGTCGATTGGTGAGCCCGCGCAAACCCGTTACACAGAAGTTTTTTTTTTTTTTTTTTTTTACTTAACTAGAATCCAAGTTGACTCCACTTTACTCTTACATTAGATTTGGTTGGTTAATGGAAAAGTAATGAGAACCATTTTTGGGGGAACGTAAAGCCTAGGGACGAAATTTGAATAACGTTTATACGTCAGTTCTATAAAGTGCCATTTTCTAGATGTTAGTTTTTCAAGTATTGACAAAAAGATTTTTTGTAAGAAAAATTAATTTCATATATACAATTAGAGTTTGCAAAATTGTAATAGAATTGAAAAACGAACCAAACTATGAGATGTTCAGTTGGTGTATTTTTTTTTTTTAAATTATTTTGGCCAATTTGGTTTTGAATTTTAGAAAGCTAAATGCTCCAAATTGAACTAAGCTTATTACTTTTTATTTTTATGTTTTTATAATGTTATAAATTGCATGTATGATGTAACCTTTGATAATAAATAAAAACCCAAATCCAGGTTAGAACTTAGAAGGAAGACATAAGAACAGTAAGAGAGGTATGCGTATCATGGAAATTTGTTCACATAACGTTATCAAAAAACTATGAAAAACTATGAACAAGGCTTACAATGTTGCACTAGGCTGTTATTTTCGTTTTAAAAACTTCAACTCATACTTGTACTTGCGATTCTGCAACAAAATTTGCATCATGTTAATTGTTCTTGTTGGATTTAAATCCTCTAAAATTAAGACCTATGAATTTTGGTAAAGTTATCATTTTTTTAGTATTTAATTTTTATCATTCTATATATTAGTTTTTATAAAATAGCATAACACCTACTAAGAAAAAATGGTGAAAAATTATTTAAGATAATTTAAACATATATAAATTAAATTATGGGAGACACCAGTAAAAACAATGAAATGGATAATTTTGAATTCCATTAAGTGAAATGGAGAAAAGCTTAAAAAAAATACTAATAAAAATTGTTGGCTAAGACCTCTGAATTAAAAATATTTTTAAAAGTCTCGTAAAAATAATAAAATATAATAGTATAATATAATTTATGTAACTCACCTCAACTAATGGAATAAAATTTATAGCAGTTGTTGTTGTATTACATTTTATAAAATATGAAATCTTTTCTTTTCTTTTTTCTTGAAAGGCAAAATCCACAGAAGTTTATTGATTTCAACGTCAAAGGATTTAAATCCCGCTTTTAACGCTATGTTATATTAAAAGCAATATTCATCCATCAAAGAAAAATAATATTCATTAGTTATACACGTACATGCTTCCTCGCGCCTTACATTATTCAGAATTCACATCCAAAAACATGCACAAGATTAAACATCAGACACTACTCTGAAATGAACCCATTACAAAGGAAGATTCAGACGTTGATGTCGAAGACGTGAAAGGCTTTGGTGGCATTTCGAGAGTATCCGTACTACCTTCCAACATTTCAATGACTCTGCTCATGGTTGGTCTCTGAGCAGGAATTGTCTGAATACACCACAGTCCCACCATTGTCATCTTCTTCGCAATCTCATTCTCCTCCACGCTTATCACACCGTTAACCACTCCCACAACATCACTTCCTTCTTCAAGCTTCTTGTAAATCTTCAATGGAGGGAAATACACCTCGCTCCCTGACCCATTATTGCTTTCTTCAGATTCACTGTTATCCTTCTTCTGTCCTCCAGCCATTTCCAACAGCATCATTCCGTAGCTATATACATCAGACTTATGTGAAACTCCTCCGATGTTTTTGTTCCACACTTCTGGAGCTACATACCCGACTGTCCCTCTGGCATTTGATATGGAAATAATGCTCTCTTCATTGTTATTGAGCTTAGCAAGTCCGAAATCTGAGATCTTTGGACGATACTTTTCGTCCAGAAGGATGTTATGTGGTTTTATATCGAAATGCAAGATCCGAGTGTTGCATCCCTTGTGCAGGTATTCTAGTCCTCGAGCTATTCCTTTGGCAATCTGATATAAAGTCTCCCAACTCAATGATGCAACAGTTTCGTCTGTTTTCTTATTGGAAATGAATTTTTCAAGAGAACCATTGGACATGAACTCAAAGATAAGGGCTTTTCTGCGTCCTTCTAAGCAAAATCCAAGCAGGGTGACGATATTAACATGAGAGGTTTTGCTGATGCTAGCAACCTCGTTGACGAATTCTTCGCCATCCCCAGTTGATTCGTGCAAGAGTTTTACTGCTACGGGACAACCATTGAGTAGGTTGCCTTTGTAAACAGCACCGTAGCCTCCTTCTCCAAGTTTAACTTTGAATGAGTCTGTCATTTTCTTCAAATCACAGAAGCTGTATCTTTCCAGAGCCAGAGGGCCCTGACTTTGAAGGAAGGCTTCAATTTTTCGATCCATCTTCTTGTTGCCAACGCGGGTTGTTATGAACCTCCATATTTTAGCTTTGTTTCGGCATATGATGACTGCTATGAGAGGTAATCCAATTCCAGTAGCTACAAAACCTATGAAAAATAAACAAAAATTTTCATCATGGTGCTTTGAAATTGAGCTTTGATCGATCTGACACCAAAAAAACATGGAAAAAAAAAAAAGGAGAAAGAATATTTTTTGCCATAGAGGTAGAAGCTCGAATTTAAGATGCTCAAGACGATCTTGGGACTGAGATGTCATACCTAAAACTAACTTCAATACTTTGTTTCTTTTACCTGCCATCAAAGCACAGCACACTTAGAGATTATGAAAATTGAAAAATGAATATGTACTCTACAGAGAAAGAGAGAGAGAGAAGAGAACATACTGCTACTGCTGCTAGCAGAACAGGCTGTGTCATGGCTTGTTCCATCGCGACAATAACACGAAAACACAGAGCTATTACTCTGCTGATTCGTTCCACATATGCCTCCAGAATCCTTGCATGTTGCACACTCAGAGGCTTCAAACTTCACTTCAAACCCTTCATCCAGAGCATTCTCGGGCGAATCCGAGGTACTATCCACTGAAACCGGCACTTGAACACGATACCCGCAGCTGTCAAGTCCTGAAAATTGCTGCAACTGGGTTCCATTCACGAAGAAAGCGTGCTTAGTAGAATTATTCTGGCACGTTAAGTTGTTCGCACCCGAAACCTGGGAGGGGCAGTCGTAGAATACAGTGATGTTTTGAACTGTAGGTTGAAAACTAAAGGGACTGCCATGCAGAGAAGTGTTGGTAATATTGGGAGGACAAAGATCATAGTCTGATTCTGGTAGCACAAGTCGCATGGTAAAGCCAGTCTGGTTAATCTGCAGAACATTGAAAGTTTGTGAGCCAGCTTGAATTGTAGTGTTCTGATCATTCAGGCATACGAGCTGGAAGCCATTTCTGCCACAAAAACTGCGTCGGTTGTGTCCCCAGAAAGGGTAGGAAATGTTTGTGAGAGATCCACAACTGTATGATTGGCTGCAAACAGAGTATGTTTCATTTTGCTGAGAGTAGGCTTGTGGCAAAGCTATGGAGAAGAAGGTGATGATAACTATGGATGTAAGAAAACGGATAGGATGATTATCCATTGGTGGGAGCCTGTGGGGTTGATAGTAATGGAGAAGATGAAAATACACTCAGCTCAAAATGTTAAATGGAAATTATTCTGAGTAGAAGACTGGAAGTGTGACAGACAAAATAAAAGCGAGTTTCGGACCAATCTATCTTTTGCAAGTTTATGTGAACACAAAAGGACAGTCCGAGATTAGCTTGAATTATTTGTTCAGAAAGTAATTTGAATTTTCTTGCCTCACGGTTTCCGGCTGAGCATACCTTTTTTGATTACAATAGATATACCTTTAATTTATCTCTAACTGCCTTGACTACGCCTAGCATGTTGACCACATCACATGTTACCTTCATAATAAAAAAAAGAAAAAAAGAAAAATTGGTTAGAATGATTTTTTAATATTCTCTAATATAAAATAGGAAAAATTAATTCTCAGCTCCTTATAATTTGCCTCAATTTTGAATCAAGTTCTTGTAGTTCCTTTTGTTTTAATTAGGGGCTTATACTTTTAAATGTTAGACATATTAATCCTACAATCTTAAAGCCCTAACATATTATCTAGCACCGTTGATTTAAGCTGATGTAATATCTAGGTGGAAAATCGTGACAGCATGAACTGTTAGGGAGAGACCGAAACTTCAAAGGAGAAGCAAGATGTTGTGTAAAACATCGTTTTTGGTCTCTGCATCTTCCTCTCTGCTGGGTTCTCTCCTTCCTTCATCACTGACTCTATTTTATTTGTTTAGGCCAATGACACCATGGAGTGATGAGTGTGTTCTAGCTTGAAGGAGGAGAAATATGCCTTAGGTTTTGAATCTTTGGACTCTTGTGTCATTCGTGTTTCTTCTTGTTTCTTGATTGTTGTTGATTTCGCTGCTAAAAATGGAAACTACAAACATGAAAAGCTAGCCGTGTTCGCTCTTTGTTGTGTTCTATCTATTTTCTGCTCGTTCAAATCTATGTTGCCTTCTCAATTTGGAGGCTGAGGAGCATGAAAGTATTCTAGACACAGGAAAGCATGAATGGCTATTTACTCTGTATCCATATTTGGGTCACTGTAAGAAGCTAATGAATGGAGTTCACCTTGATTGTCTCATTATTCTTCAACAATTACAAATTTTACTAACCAAGTCAACTTCATCATCACTATCCTACAGCCACTTTGTTTTATACAGCCATTGTATTTTAAAGAGAAAAATGCTCTGTTTATCTCTGTTTTTAGGTGAAAAAACTTAGTTGAACACAAGAGAATAAAACAAAAACAATGAGAATATAGTAGCATGATAAAATAGAACTTAAAACATAACTTCAGTAAATTTAAGATTAGCTGCTGTAACACACTCCATTTCATTTAGGCAATCAACTAATTGGTTCAGGTACCACTTGGAAAGCAAAAATAGCATTGCATGTTCACACAATGGTTCACACTCATTAATGCACACGTAAAGCCTTGAATGGATCCCATTGAGATAACCAATTCAATGAATTAATTAGATCATCCATTACTAACATTACATGCTTTCATTTGCCACAGTAAGAAGCACACAAAAGCAATAGACAAGTAAGCACAAGCCCACGATACCTTCTTATGCTATGTGAAACATTTTCATTGTCTTTAACAAATGAAATTCCACTAACCAAAAATAAACTTCTTGACCTTTTTATTTTGCAACTCTTTTCTTTTTGAATTATTTAGTCTTATTTGCAAATGAAGCCGACTTTGCGGAATTGTGAAATATTCATTAGTGAGGCGATGAAAGACTAATCCTTCGAGGTCGTCTTCTTTCCTGCCCCATAGCTTTGCAATTTTTGACAGCCCAAGAAAGGTAAGCAGCATTGCAACAATATAGATGCCACATCAACTTAACTAACGGTGTTGGATGATGAGTTAAGGCTTTACTCAAGAAGGGAGGGACTAACGTTGCTAACAATTAAAAACATAAGGGGCCAAGTGAAACAAAAGAAGTTACAACTACCTGATTCAAAATTAGAGAAAACTATAAGAACTGTTGAATTAATTTTCTTATAAAATATTTTGAAAAAAATAATGATTCACTAATAAAACTTGTTTCAAAATTATCTCACATTATTTTACTTCTTAAATATCTTTTCTTTTCTCTTGTCTTTACTATATGAAGAATATTTTTAAAAATTTATATTTTTTCAAGAAATTAAGATTTTAAATTTTATTTAATTGATTTTATTGGTATTTGTAAAATTATTAGAAATTAAAAAATATCTTATAATAGTACACGTACCCAAGTACTGATGGCTCTGGAAATTCATTGGCTAGCACATAGCTAGGAATGTTGACTTCAAGGATGGCCAACGAAGGTTGTTTTTCCTGGAGGGGAAGGATGGGATCATGGAAAAACAGAGACGCAGAATTTCCACCATGACCTTTTTAATTTATCGAAATAGAATGTTCTTTTGCATGTTGCATCTAAATCATGGAATTGATATCAAGTTATTACAACGTAACTCATACTGTTAATGAAGCTTTGGACGCAAAGCATCGAAAAAATTAGAATGCATCACGATCAAATGAGCGTAATATATAGAAGGAGGAAACGGTTTAAGTTTTGAAGTTTTTTATAGCTATACATTGCAAATCCACAATCAAATTTCAAGAATCAACGATAATGCAGATTCATTAAGGTGCCTTGAAAGTCATTGTAAAAATTGTAAATTCTTGGAGAAGTCTTAAAAAGCTGGGTCCTTGTTTCCAAAGATTTTATCCATATATATTGATTAGTCTCTCCCTTAAATTTCCAGAATCTGTGTTGAATAATCTTCTTGTATGTGCTGTGCCGTTCAACAAATTGCACTGTCTTTTGTTCTCATTCTTTTTCAACAGTTGTGAAATGTCTTTCGTTTTTCCCATTTGACAGAAACTAATCAACCACCACTTCTAAGAAAATTGAATCTATAAAGTTGGCTTGGCTTCGCTTATGTACCAACCCACTCTTCGTGTCTTTTGTTCTCATTCTCCAAAGTCAACCTCGAAGGCTGCATGCGCCATGCTGTTCCTTTCTTATTCTGGAAATTATGATTGCCAGGACCATATAATCAATATAAATATAAATTTATAATTTAATATAACATATACAAGTTGCATTATTAATTACTCGTTGCTAGTAGGACTCATTTCTCAAATCCCATATAATGCAAGAGATTATTAGCCAGCTGGCTGGTTAATATTTGGTTCAATACAAAGTGAATTTCTTCTGGTTTTATTAACAAGCCAAGGAAGAAGGAAAAAACTTTTTTTCCCTAATTATAAGACATGTTATTAATTTTTTCCCACGTTAATAGATGTTGGTAAGAAAAATTATGTTATTAAAGTGTATATTTAATAAGTGCAATGTTAAAAACTTATTAAATTGTAAAAAGAATTAACAATTTTTAATTTAAAGAAAATATATTAAAAATAACTTGTAAATAAGATTAGAGGAAAAAGTTTAAAGGGAAAATTAATTTTTTTAAGGTAATGTTTGGTTTATTGAAGGAAAGGAGAGTTTAAAGCGAAAATTTTTTAGTGAGTTTGGTCGTAAGATTCCACAAGGATAGCAGATGCTTTCAAACTTAAAAAATACTTACGTATGTATTTAAAGATTGCCCATCAATAATATTTTTACATTGATCATATGATTTGATCTCACATTACAAGAAAATTAGGATTTAATAAGAACCATATATTGCTCATGAATAACTAACAAGTTATTAATGTTTAGCAAGAAATAATTTTTTCCTTGTTAATTAGCGAAAACCTTATTTCCTTTCTAATTTTAGTGAGGCAATCAGAGCTTCATTAATTATCAATCCTATATATTTAGCTAGGACTTTTTGTAAGGAATGCGGTCCTTGCTAATATTAGGGAAGAATGCTATCGTTGCTAATATTAACAAGAAATTTTGTCATCATTATTTTCTTGTTAATAAATTGTAATTGACAATAAAATATCAAGGCTAGCAAATAATGAGAGAGGAAAATTCCTCACTAATTCCTAGCAAATGGGTTTTATTGGAGAGAAATAATTTTCTCATTATTTCCTCGCTAAATTGTACATTGATTTTGAAAGAATTAAAATGTTGGTCATAAATAAATTCACTCAAGTAATTAACTAGTAAATAAAATTTAAAAGTACACAATATAACATAAGTAATTCAATTTGTTAACCATATATGAAAAGCCATAACATAGGTGATATAATATGTTAACCACATCAAAAGTCATATATTATGATAAGAGAGCAGAGAAATATTAAACTCAATGTTTTTTTTCAAAAGCATCTCATACATATAGAATAAAGAGAAGACTTAAGAAATAACATAGTTATTTTTCACCATCAATCATTTGGATTTGGTTACTTGTAACTTATGAATTGAATTCTTATCAGCTATATCACTTTTTTTTTTTTTGTTAGTTGTAAGGAAATGCTTTTGTTAGCTGTGCATTTTTCATTTATTGCAATGCAACAAGGGACAAAGGGCAGTCACAGCAAAAAGGAATTGAGGATGGAAGTGCTGGAGGCTGATTTGAACAATGTGAAATGATGTTTAATTAGTTGTAATTGATCAATTGATGCAACTCTTGAATGGTAAATACTATCTCGTTTTAATTATAAGATAAAGCTAAACAATTTTATGGTTATTAAAATAATAATAATTAATATTCTTAAATTTATAAAAATATTTAACCTTTCAATTTTGCCCCTCCCTAAAACTAATGATCAAAATATAATGTGTCTAAAAATTACAACTTGGTGCAATGCTTAAAGAAAAGCAATATTGAAAAAATATTAACCAGTATATCTTTATCTTATGTTTAAAATCAAATAAGACTTTAAAACTTTTTTTTATAATTAAGACCTGATCATCTTACAGCTTCAGAATCAAGAGGCCAAAACAAAGATCATCAAATTATATCATCCTCACGATTAAATCTTGGGAGCAGCTTCATTGTAAATGCGTGCCTTGATATCTCTTACGTTTCCTGTTCATTGCGTCTTCATAATGAATTTAAACCATTCAAGTTATATTTTTAATATACAAATTAATTTGTACTTTGAATAAAAATTATTAAATTTAAATCATCGAATCCAATCTAATAACTCATATTTGAAAGGTTTCCTCTAATCGAGGGAAGTCAACTCTATGAATGCAGTTGTACTAGAGCAAAAAGGAATTAAAAATAACATTAAACTTTTGAATACATTATATTGTATCTGTTTCTTTCAATATAATCAGTATATAGTTTTGATTCTGATAATCAGTATATAGTTTACTTTAAAAGAGTATACACTATTTCGAACAACTAATATAAAAAGCAATCACGTGTAAATGGCGGGTTGGTATCTATTTTCTTAATAGAATAGGTAGCGGAGCGTGACACGTGAGGAAAAAATAATTGACACACTCTACCGAGTTGTTGCCTAACATTTTTGGCAGAATGGTGCTTAGGACCAATTCAGAAAGTTCATTATGTTTAAGGATCTTTTGTAATTAATTCTTGGGGATCTTGGCTCCTTGTAGATGGGCAAAAATTGGTAAGAAGGACCATTAAGTAAAAATATTTGAAAAAAGGACCAAGGTCCTCCCAACAAATTAAGGTTATAGCGTGAATTCTCTTGAAGGACCTCCCCCCCCCCCCCAACCAAAATAACTTAATTTCATGGTCTTTTTAGCATTTTTTTTTAAGGAAGAGTTTTTACCAAAAAAATGACAGATCAATTATATATATAAATAAAAAAATCCTTTCCCGTTGCTGCTGACAACTTTTCCCAATAGGGTTGGAAATCTGTAGGTTTCTTTTTCTTTGAAAAAATTATTTAGAAGTCAAACAATGAAAAATTAGCCGTGAAACTTTCAAAGTTAGCCATCAATTTTAGGTGTTCAACCAGTTTGGTCACCTTTTTTGTGAAAGAAATGAATTTAGAAGTCAAAGAAAAGTAACTTAGGACTAAGATAAGGAGAATTACTTAATCACACATAGTTCATGTTAATTTTGGCATCCTTCGTCACTTTAAAAAATAAAAATTAGCAATAATAGAAGTTAGTATTAAGATAAAAGTAAATTAGTCGTTTTATATATATATATATAGAACAAAAAATTTAGTCTTCATGTTTATCTCAATTATCAATTTAGTCCATTAAAATTTATTTTTTAAATTCATCTCATCAGTCATCAATTTAATTCTTATTATTTAAAAAGAAAGTAATATTGTTAAAAATCTGTTAAGATAAATAGTGAAATATTGATAAGGTGAAAAAATGAGGTAGCTTTAGATGAACTTGAGCCTAAAAAGATTTGACCTAAAAAGTTAGATTATCTAAAAACTATATCAATTGCTTTAAAAAATAATGAATTTTGTACGATAAGAAGTCAAAGAAAAGTTAGATTGCAAAAACAATGATTTAGAAGTCAAAGAAAAGCAATAGTACTAAAATAAGGAGAATTACTTAATCACACATAGTTCATGTTGATTTTGGCATCCTTCATCACTTGAAAAAAAAATAGTAATAATAGAGTTTAGTAGTAAGATAAGAGTAAATTAGTTGTTATATATATATAAAACAAAAATTTTACATTTATCTCAATTATCGATTTAGTGCATCAAATTTTATATTTTAAATTAAAAAGAAAATAATATTGTTAGAAATCTGTTAAGATAAATAGTAAAATATTGATGAAAGTGAAAAAATGAGGTAGTTCTACATAGGCTTGAACCTAAAAAGATTGGGCCTAAAAAGTTAGATTATCTAAAAATTATATTGTTTGCAAAGTGAAGCCTTTGAATTTTTAAGTTCAAGGCCCGCCTTGAAGCCTTTTTATTATTTTTAAATTTTTTTGCTTTGAAATGAATATATGATAAGTAAACAAATTAAATCATAAATAATTAAATATTAACCAACTAAAATATCAAATCATTGTTAAAATTTTAAAATAAAACTAAACAAAGTTTAATAAATCAAACAAGTCTTACCTAAATATTAATAAACCAATAAGACCCAAACATTAGCAGCACCATCGTAATGATCATTGTGATTTTCATCATTATCATATATAATATCAACAATCAAAAGATTGTGTTTCACTTTGAGTTGGCTCTTCATATGGCAAAAATATCTAAATTTTTTCATTTAAATGAGGATTTTCTGTTTTTTCTTTTCCATTTTTACTGTTTTTTTTTTCAAATTTGAATTTTCTCCCTCAATATTTCTTAAATATCAATAATTTTTAATAAAAACAATATATGAATGGGCCAGCCCTCAATTCTAGAGGGTTAGCCACTTCAAGCCTATTAGACTTTACCTATTTAAACCTAATTAAGCATTGGTATAACATCCCAATAATATCATATACTATACTTTTCACTTGATGACTGCACATAATTCTTGAAATTCAAACTACAAATTTCATATCTATGATGCCATTGCAAATGTACAAGGATTTAATTAACTTTTACAAAAGAGATATAATTCTATCTACCACATTGATAATCAGCCGAAAATGAAAGAACACCATTTGTTGCAAAGTTTTCCTCTCCCGTTCTTGGAATTGTAGGTGGAAATATGAAAGGCTTTGGTGGTATTGACAGCTGATCCAAGCTCCCTTCCAACATCTCAATCACTCTGTTCATGGGAGGCCTATCTGATGGCATGGGCTGAATGCACCATAATCCCACTAGGATCATCTTCTTTGCAATTTCACTTTCTTCTCTCGTTATATCATCATACCCTATTATCTTGTTGCCTGACTCAATTTGGCCATATGCCCAATGAGGAAAGTATATATCACTTGAATAACTTGATTCTTCATTGACATTCTTTCTTCCTCCAACCATTTCCAAAATCAACATTCCATAACTATACACATCTGACTTGTGAGAGACACCTCCAAAATTTCGGTTCCATACTTCTGGTGCTATATACCCAACAGTCCCTCTAGCATCCAACATTGACACTTTACTGTGAGTTTTTGAGCAAAGCTTAGCTAATCCAAAATCTGCTATTTTTGGGCAAAAATTTTCATCTAAAAGGATATTGTTTGGTTTTATGTCAAAATGCAAGATTCGAGCATTGCAACCTCTATGCAAGTATTCTAGCCCTCTAGCTATCCCTCCAGCAATTTGGAGTAATTTTTCCCAACTCAAGGGTGGATTTGTCTCCAATTTCCTGTTGTATATGAACTTTTCAAGCGAACCATTTGGCATGAGTTCATACACAAGTGCTTTTTTGCCACCTTCAAGACAAAAACCAAGGAGAGTGACAATATTTACATGTGAAGTCCTACTAATGCTGACAACCTCATTGATAAATTCTTCACCATTCCCTTTGGATGCATTCAATACCTTCACGGCCACTGGGCAATTTTTTATTGTAATCCCTTTGTATACTCTACCATAACCTCCTTCTCCCAATTTGACTTCAAAAGAGTTGGTCATTTTCTTGATTTCTGAAAATGTAAATCTTTTTATTGTTAGAGGTCCATTATTTCTGATGAAGGATTCTATGCGCTGATCATTGTTTGTCATCTTCCAAAACTCCGCTGACAGAATCAATGACAATTTTCGTCTCAAAGAGACAATAAGGATGCATGTCAGCAGAGCTGCAATTCCTCCAACTATTAGACCTGTCGACAGAAATAGAAGACAATTCAGGGGGGTTAAAAAATATGACGTAGCCCCTTATGATGGTAAATGGGAAAGGACATATTATAATAAAAGATAGTCGTATTGGGCTTATTAGGCTCATGCTGCATTCCAAAATGTTACTTTTTATTGATGTCACAAATGCCAAATAATTCTGCACCGGTTCAGATTTTCATGTGTTCTATCCTGTATAACAACAGCAGCAGCAGTAGCAACAATAAGTCTCATATGTCCATGTCTATGTGAGATTTGACAAAGTTTTATGTTGACTGTCAAGGGTTCAATACAAGCCTCCTCTTTTATTTGGGTTTGAGATCGACTACAAATATAGACAGAGTTGTTCTATCCTATATAACGTATGGTTTTTTATAACCAAAATGTTGCATGAGAAAGCTCAACCAAGACCTGAATCTGTTATTGAACTTGTAAACTGGATGATTTGTCGGAGACTTCGAGTCATATTACTGAAGAGGGGAAATGCGGCTGAATGTTGACCTTAAAAGGAATTTTCATTGGGATTCGGTGACAGTGTTTAGTGGTTGGCTTTTTATTGTTAAACTTAAGGAAAATAAAAAGGAGGAGAAAAAGGAAAAGAACTACTGCTCCAATTATTTTTCAACAAGGATATTATATACAAGAGATTGGTGTTCTGAGGGACAGAATCAGAGCGTTGGGCTTTTATTGACGGAATTCAGGAAGCGGCCGCAATTTATCAGTAAGAAATATCTCATATTTCAAACATTTCGACATCCTCTTACAATGGGAGTGGAAAAAACTAGTTCTGTCAGGTTGATTACTGGATGTCTGCCGACAGATTCTAAACTTCATTTAATCAGAACTGATATTTCCTGTTTGTTAGCTAGGTTTAGGTCTGTTTCTTTTTGCTCTTTATCTCAGGTTGTAATATAATGTTGTCTATGTAATATATTTTTTTTTAAAAAAAAAAAGGTTACTTTTTATTCTTTAACTTTAATTTGTCATTTTTCAACAGCAAAAAAATGAAGCATTCAACAGAAAATTGTTCGAGGGCAACATTTAGATCTCTGTTTGAGAAGCTTGGTTGTCAAATGATCAATATATACAGCTTTGAAAGTTTAGTCATATACAAGCATTTTCTGATTCATCATGTAATACGCTTCCGTGAAAAAATTCTAACCATTACATGACCATGTTTTGATCATCGTGTGAAAGAAAAAAATGGGCAAGAGAGGATATGTAGAGGGAGCGTACCAATTATGGGCTTTGACAAACGGGCCTTGCTTCTACCTGTCACCCAACAACAACATATTTCATCAATAAAACATGAACCAAGGAAAAGTGGAAAACTTACCAATTTACAATGACTTTGTGGCTACAGTCAACATATAGTAGTTAGACTACTATTGCAAGCTTACTGTAGCATGTGTTTGATTTGAGAAGAGGGAAGGGATGTTAATCCAAAGGGAGGAGAGAAATTTAATATTATTTATTTGATTCAAGAGTAGAGAAAAAAATAATTATATATAAACAATTTTATTTATATTTATTAGTGTTAAAATATTAAAAAAGTGCATTTATATTTTTTAAACTTATTACAAAAAACATATTAATTATGGTGTGATAAATTTTATTCCTCTTCTCTCAATACTTCCAATTTGAAGGGAGGGTTGGGAAGGGGAGGGAGGAAAAATATTTTCAAGCCAAACAACCTCCCTTCCAATCAAACCCCCCTAAAAAAGAGTACTGTAGAATACTGGAAAATATTTCAGGCTGAGATCAAGAAAGAAAGTGAAACACTTTAGCATACCTGAACAGCTATTGCTTTGCACACTGCCGTCTTTGCAGAAGCACAAGGACTCCTTTCTGGTATTGCTGTAACCACAAATCCCATCAGAAGCTTCGCACTCATCACAACTCTTAGCAGTTTGCCAGTCAAGAATAAACCCTTCATTCATGGCCTCTCTGTACTCATTCATCAACCCTTCACTTGTAATCCCGTCCTTCATCACCGTCACGACAACACTCTCTTCACAAGTATTGGACCAATCAAAACCCTCAGTTTCGTTCCCCGTCACAAACACAAAGGACTGCTTCACACCAGATGTCAAACACGTTATGGGCGACGCATCAGAGGGGTGAGAACTGCAATTGTAATGAAAGCTAAGGTTCAAATTCAAAGGGGAGTGAGAAAGGGGCAAATTTCCCAGGGGAACCTTGTGAAGTGCTCTTGGACATGTTTGGTTGAAAGTGTCAACATCAATAAGGTGAACGGTATGATTGTCATAGTCTATGTCGGCGACACGATAATATAACCCAGGAGGTAGAGAGAAAATGGGGTAGCCACCTTGGTCAGAGCAGATGAGGCCGAATTCTTGGTAACCACAGTATTGGTCAGGAGGGGAACCATGAGAGACCCAGAAAGGGTACCTGATTTTGAGCCCATCGGCACAGTTGTAGGTGGGACAAACTGTGGAGGATGAAGTGGAGTTGCTAGCAGAAGCACTACGGTTGAAGAAGGAAAACAGAGGGAGAAGAAAACATGCGAGTTTCAGCATTACGAAATGTTTCTGTTGATGTTGGGATGTATCGGGTTGATTATGGGTTTGGCAGAAAGATGGCGACTTTGGGTCTTGTGAAATGGTTATGATATTTTCTGCTAATATAAAGAAACGAGATGCAGTTGTGGACAAGTTGACTTTGCCTTGGCGGGGGGACAAGGGACTCAGTGGATGTGAAAACTGAAAGGTACCGTATGGTGATATCGAAAAGGAGGCAAAATCCTCGAAATTTCTTGGTTATTAGAATTATTTCGAGTCTGGATGTTCACACGTTACAGAAATTGCTGAGCAAATGATGACATACAGATCTCAGGTTGAGATCATATTCTGGGGTATAATAGATGGGAAGATACTTGGAATTTAGAATTTCCAATGGACTGGAGGTTAAACTGTTAAAGCACTCATGATTTATGAAAATAACTTCTGGAATAATATTTTCATGCGAAGTTGTGAATTTCAATTTTTATTTATGAAATATTTTAATTACATTTATATATGAATCTCACCTCAATTTGTGTGTGCGAAATAATCCCCATTTACTAGATTGGATTTTACTAATAGCATATTAACGTTGATGCTGTACTTGCAGTGGAAAAGAGCAGGGGGGGAAAATAACGAAGAGAGAAAAGTGGAGAGGTTTTGACACTTTCTCGTGTTTGATTAAAGAGAAAAGAACAAGAAAAGGAGTAAATTTAAAAATAAAAAAATAACATGTATAACTCACATATTTTTATATTCAATTTTTCTATTCAAATATAGAGAAATTTTGAAGAGAAAATTCAATTTTAAAATTTTTCCATGAATCTTTTCATATTTTACCTGTTACCTCCCACCATTTTTATCATAATTTTTCCTCCACTTTAAAATTTAAATTATTTTATATTTAATAATTTAGGAAACAAAAATTAAAATTGGACAAAATAATCTTTTTACTACTAGCATCGAGTAAAAGAATTTACAATTATATTTTTATTTAATCAGTAATATATAGTAAAAATTATATAAATAATATGTTAAAATATTAAATTTTATTCTATACAAATATTTTTCTACAAATAATAAAGTTTTTCTTATCTATATGAGATTAATAGTTTTTCTTTCTTTTCATTTTCTCTCTATCAGCCAAAGTATAGAAAGAAAAAAATTATATCTTGTTTTTTTTTTCTTCTCTCCATTTTTATCTCACATTTTCTCTTCTTTTTATTTTTTCTTTGTAATCCAAGCATAGCATGAAACTCAAGCTGAACGAAGATCATTGCAAAACGAAAGCAAACCTTAAAAATAATACAAAAAAACAAAATGAAGACCATAAAGAAATGAAACAACACGTTGCAGAAGTATAGTTACATGACATAGTGTTTGTGATTTTGTTTAAAGTTGGAAAAACACTGCAACACTGGCCCATTAAGGGCAAGGTTGACCATTTTGAAGGACAGGCCCGGCCCATCATCTTCTTAAAAATGGGCCTACCACCACCAACCTAACAATTACTTCCTACAACCTAACATAACAAAGCCCGATCTAAACACCGAGATGCTAAGGAAACAGTGTTTGAAGGGCTAAAACATTTGACGATGGCAAGTGGTAAGGTCCTATGTTTATGTAATATGTACAGAATTGGGGTCAAGGCCACCTTGGAGTTGTAGCCCCATCCATGAGAGAAACAGAGGGTGTTATATTGCCATCTGACTGTGTCTCTGAGAAGTTATAAGACATGGCAGCATTTACGTACGATGTTGCCGAGAATGTCGCATTCGCCGGCCACTCGCTGCTTCCTCCAATTTGAACATTATCTGTTCCTATTCCGTAGCCTTCCTGTAAGAAACCCACCTGATGATCATATGTCATTCCTAGATTGTTGTTGTTGTTTGGCATTTGCTCCATGTTCTCCCCTGTTCGTAATATATAAATAAATTCTCGATCAATTATTCTAATTAATTAAGGAATCAACAATGATAATCGAGAAAGTTATACTAATTAACATACCTTGGGTTAGTGTGGAAATGTTAGCCGCCAAAAATGAATCAATTTCCTCCAAGCAATTCCACTTCGCGTATGCTTCCTTCACCAATTTCTCTATGTAGTTCTGCAAATTGACGACATTGTTCTCGTACCAATTAATCAACCGAACAAATAAGTTATATTTAAAATAGTCTCTCTGTTTTTTTTTTTAGCAGAAATTAAATTAAGAAGATGTGATCAGAAAATAAATTGGGTCATACCCTGTTAAAGTTAGCCGTAATATCCTTGCCCCAGAAGATGTGGCCGCTCATTTCAGCTTTGACGACCTGGCAGGTTGGAGTCAAATAGAGGGCGAAGTGGGGCCCACGGTACAAGTAGAGCTTGGTCCCCATTTCACATGTCCTCGCGTGCTTCACTGTCGCTTCCCACATTTTATCGGACATCCCCATCCCCAGAATCTGCCATATATTCCCACCAGAAATAAAATTACATTCCCACGACCATACATACATATTAATAATTAAGATTATTAATAATTAGATAAACTGGGAAATGGGAATTACCCCTCTGAGTTTCTGAGGATCGATACTTAACAGCTTCAGAAAGTCTTGTACGGTTTTGATATGCGCTGACGACAACTTCTTGTGGAAAGCTCCTTCTTTCCCGATCTTCTCCAGACGCCACACTTCGTCGTCCAACATTGGCGGATGATGTTTCTTGTACACTTCACATCCATTTTAATTTACGTTAGTTTCCTTGTTTAATCACTATACATATATTTGTAACAAGTTGTGATAAGTTAGTTAAATACGTATATATACTGTATTTTGCATAGCTCAATAGTATAAAATTCATGGTTTTCTGCAACAGTGCAAAAAGGTTGCATTGGTGGGACCATGGGAGTCTGCAAGGTTGCGGGAAAAATTAAAGCTTCTAAGCTTAGTTGTGTTTTTGGCCAAAAGATTAGCAATCACTTTCTTGATCTGTTGCCATATATATAAATAAATTAAGGGAGAAAATAAGCGAGAAGAAAAAAATGCAGACAACCATTTACTTGCTGGAAAGGGTGAAAGGGATGTCCAATATATAAATTACACAGACACATTCTGGATATATATACAGCTATAAAGTGGATAACCATACAAACATACATATATAGATTATTTTACAAATATATACACACAAACACACACACACACACTCGAGTCTTTGAATTTAGATTACGACCTCAAACTTTCATTTGCAAATATATTTATTATTGTATAAAATTCTGAAATATGATCGAAATTATATATATATTTATAACCTGGGCTTTCCAGAAACTATGCCTAACTAGCTATTTTATTTTTCGAAGATTGTATAAATAATTTTTTATTCGAATATTTTTTTTGTCAAAGTTGAATACGTGTGTGTAGCCTAATCTATACAGAGATGATGTTCAAATCATGCCAAATTCCAGTAAAGTTTTACGTCTTTTCTTTCTTTTTCATTGTCTACTTTGTTGCTGGCGTGCAACTTGGAATGATGTGGGACAGTCATTAAAATTAATGTAAAAGATGTAAAGCTGTACATATATAGTTTTAGAACTTCATGAATATCTACACATGTATAGTGTATGTCTGCACATGAAATGTATATCTAATAAATTTTCTTCTTGACTAGGTCTACGTATTTATAAAAGAAGAGGTTGATTCAAGAACTGGTATCGACAACCTAATATTATGGTAAACAAATGACACTTGTAAACCAAATGACTGATATATTGATATTATTCTTGTTAATGATGCTAATTAAAAATAAATTGAACCCGAGTGCAGGTCAAAGCTTAAACACCAAAATGTTAAAAATATATGCAAGACCAAGGTGCTTAAATTCGAACCTACCAAATTATGGCCTTTGCTTGCAGAAAGCCAACCAAAAACTATGATCAAGAAGTGCAAGTTAATTTGATTGAAGTATATGAAAATAGAATACTTACATTCTCCACGGTGATCCTTGACGACAAAGGCCTCCGTCATGCCCTCACGAATCCGAACACCAAGGTTACTCCCCGGAGCAACTCTGACGGCGACACGGAATTTCCGGCTCCGAATCCAGCTTGAATTGTCGGTGAACTCAATGTCACCGATCGGTGCAATCCCATCCCTCATGGTAAGGTTCAACTCTCCGGTGAGCAAGGGTCGCTTCCCAGCTCTCTCCTTCACTGTGTGTCTATCGAACTCATCGGTGGTCCACGCGTCCTTGTCGCCGGCGGGGAAGTCTCCGTCGAGAACCACCAGCTCCAGCTTGAGGGGTTGGGGGAGACAGGTTCGGACCAATTGGTCACCGTTCTTCTCAACAAGCATGACTTGGATAGGTTTCCCATCACTGTCCAGAATCCTTGTTCCAGTGAATATTGGGAGAGAAAGCTTCTTGCTGAACATTAGCTGATAACCCGATGCTTGAGTCTGATCGATTGCTTCGATTCGCAGAGAAGGAGATCGAGTTATCGAACGTGGAGCACAATGCCTCATCGCTCGTTCAACCTCTTCAGTCACCTAATTAACAACAATAATTGTAA
>NW_026556790.1:0-31263 GCF_029017545.1 Prosopis cineraria
ATCGACCATTGGAATCGAGAGATAATCCTTGTCCCATAGTTAATTCGGATTGTCCTACTTGTTTTATGAGGGACTTGAACCTAACTAGTCTCCATCGGTTCATGAGGAGGCTAGATTAGAGGTATGAAACCCTATAGTTGTTAGTCTTAGGAAAATCGGATACATAAGTGAGTGAGTTCACTCTCACTCGGTAGCTCCTGACAAGTGAAAGGCTGGGTTAGTCCATGAAGGATGTAGCCATGTGACAGCCACCCATTTTATGTTGGAGGGAACATGAGGATATAAGTTTGGCATATGATCATGCATATAAGTCCGGTCACATAGTTATTAGTTTTCTGGTTCGGCGTGTGCTGAGGGCGCATGGTTGTTATTTTTGTGACCTCATGTTATGCTTTATGTAGTATCATGATAAAGTATGTTGTGGCAAGCCTGGTCATATTATTATTAGTTTATGAACCATGGCCGAGTGTGTTCATTATATTTGTGCTTTTTTGCCTATTTGCATATTTTATAATTGATATGCAACTGTATAGTTTAAGTAAAACTTGATTACTGAGTAGTTATACTCACCCCTCAATTCTCCAATTTTCAAGACCTAGCACATTGAATTCGAATCGGGGAAAACATACGGAGGCCTAGGATTATGAAGTAATCCTTTTTGTGCCTTTTTTTGTTACTTTCATGTGTATTTATTGATGTAATTGCTAACTAGAATCATTTTGACGTGATTTATGCGCTATTGTATGATTTTATATATATCTTGTGTATTTTTATTGCCCTAGGATAGTGAGTTTTGATTGTAAACCCATGATTAGGGCCCAAATACTTGTGCAAGTAGAAACACATGTATTTTGAAAGATTTGGAATGAAATTGTTGGATTTGTGCAACTCTTACTCCCCTTTTTATGTTTTGTGAAAATCAAGGTTGAGTGTGATTTTATTATAAGTGTGTGTTTTAATTGTGTTGTGCGTTGCATGGGTTTGTTAGAGTTTATTGAGTATGATCAGACAGTCGGTACGAGCATTGGCACGTGTGGTTGGAGTTGGGACACCCTATTTGTGAAATTTTGTGAAAAGTAGTCAAAATGAATTTTGGTGTCTAACTTTTTATAAAAAATGAGTTTGAGTGGGGGAAACCAATGCCATTAGCTAGAGCCAGGAGAAAGCTCTATGTAGACACTAAAACCACTTCATCAAACATCAAACGGAGATTTTGGGACATATTGGGAGTCCGTTTCTTTGTGTTGTTAAGTGACAGCATTGATGGTATCAAAATCGTGTAATGGGCCGCGGCGTATGGTGCCTCATGCTGTGGCACATGGCACATAGAAGACAAGCCATTGTGCATATGCCATAAGCCACGGAGCACGTGTCATTTTCTGCATAAAATCTATTTTGAGTTTTAAAACTCATTGTTTTGGGTCCAATTGATTTCTAAGCTTTCGCATTACTTTTAAAACTCTAATTTGATATTATTAAATAATGTTTAAGATTTAAATGTTGGAATTCTTTTCAAAAAGGATTGGAGGAATCCTCTTTTTATGAAATTTTATAGTTGGTCTCTTAGTTTTTTTACACTCATCATATGGACAATCCCTATTTGTGATAGCCTATAGTTTCATGTCAGACGCATAAGGAAGATATAGGGAGGTGTGATCATGCATATTATGATATAAAAGGGCACATGGTTGTTTGTATTGTGACCTTATGATGAAATCATACGATTATCCTTATATCAATGTGAAATTGAGTTATCATGCCTTTATATAATGAATATATTCTATTATGTATGTGAAACACAAATATGTGTTTTAAACCTGCTAAAACGATATGAGTATGATAGTAGATTGCCAATTGCATTTAACTTAATTGACATACATTAGTATGAGTTAAAAATACCTTAGTTACTGAGTGATTGTACTTAATTCTTTCTCTTTAATATTATAGGAGCTAGGTTATTGCGTAAATATCTAGAGAAACAATTCAAGACATAGGATTACTATCCTATCTATAGGCCTTACTTTCATTTTAATTATTATGTGTATAATTTGCATGATATTGCTAACTAGGAAAGTAAATGCTATTGGTTTACTTGCACTATTAGATTGTTGAATTAAATTGTGTATTTTGAGCCTTAAAATGCATGTATATGGATTGTCAAATTTAAACAAGGCAAAAATACTAGTATAAGGAGTGAAAAAATGTGATTGTTGTGGATGATTAAGATAATTATGAATTTGAGATTCCTCTTTTGTTTTTATGATTAAGGGTTTGAGCATTGAAAATGTGTTTAATGTGTTAAATTTTTGATGTGATATATTTGCATAGGTCTGTTATACTCTATTGAGCATGGTCTAAGGTGTATCTAGGGCTTTTGGCATTTGGTATGAAATTAGGACACCTAAGATGCGTTTCAATTGTGAAAAGGAGGAGTTGAGAAATAAGTGTCCAATTTTTTATTCAAAAATAATTTGATTGTGAAACTAGTACCATTAGCTAGAGTTAGAAGAAAGCTCTTTGTAGATATCTAGATCGTTTCAATTAGACGTTGGACGGACAAATAGGGAGCTTTGAAAGTCCGCCCCAGTTGCTATCAAATGAGAGCAACAATGTTGTAAAAAATGTGCAATGCGTTGCAGGGCATGACATAAAGGCAACATATAGCAGCACACCTTTATTTTTGCCATATATTTTTATTTTTAATCTTTATTGCAAATGCTTTGATTTATTTAAGATCTCATGCTTTCACATACATCTTTAACTATGATTTTAGATTTGTGAAGGTATATTGAGATGTTTTAAATTTTAAAAACTTAAGATCCCTAATTTGTAAAACTTACAAACTAGTAATTCTTTTTAAGAATAATCCTTTAATTATCTTGATTTTGTAGTTGAGTCGAGATTAGTGAGGTAGACCTTACACAACACTTCTAAACCAACAAAAATTTCATATAAGGATGAAGAATAGTATATAGGAAGCTTATTGCAAGGCGTTGATAGCTTAGAATGCTTCCTAAGAGCTCAAAAGATGAAGCCTTAATAAAGAAAGCCTCTTCCTATATTGCCTTTCTCTTTTCGCTTTTCTCCTTCCTCTGTTTCTGATGTATATGTGACAATGATGTATTCAAATTTTTGCATATCCATCATAGTGCATGGTGTGTTTATTGTGATGGATGGTATAGTGAGCCTAAGGTGAAATTTGGGCCACACTTGATGCCCAATCTATATGAGTTCCCTCTAGTGCCCTCTTTAAGGTTATCCAATGATCTAACAACCTCATTAGTGATTCAAAAATATCATTAATTCATTAATTACTCAATTTTAGTAATTTAGGATGTTACATAAGACCTTGGGTAAGCCTTAGGTACTCCTTTTCTTTATATTTTTGTCATTTTTACTCATATGAGGGTGGTAATTCGAACTAAAGGTTGAGTTGCTGCAACTTCTTTATCAAAAAAGGTTATGAATACTATTTAATGCATCTTACCTAAGTTTTAGTGGTTGACAACAATTAATACCATTATTGAAGGTTTTAGAGTTAATCTTAATGCTAAATAATTAAGTTTAAGCTAATAGGAAGTATTTGCAATAACTATTAGACTTTATGAGGGTTAAATAAACCAATGAAAGTTAGTCTTGGGATTAGATAGGCCTAAGTACGCTTAGTAACAGATTAGGCCTTAATCATGATTAAGAGATAATAATGAATGAATTTTTATCGTTAATGCTACTTTATGGCTTTGTATGCAGAGCATAGTATTCCAAGCTTATGTTAGTAGGAAATGTAAGATTGGCCTTACTAATCCAATACTTAACTATTACACTACTGCTAACCATAAAATTCCAAGAGGATTACCCAATTGTGGTTAACTACCTCAAAACATTTCAAAGGCTTCATTGTATTTTCTTTCAAAAATTGGCACCTTAAGTTTAAACCTTATAGGACAATTCAAATATGACTTTAATACATCTAAAACAGAGTGAAAATAAGTATGGAAGCATAATATACCATTTTATAGTCAATAAGCCCTAAAACTAATTGAAAATCATCAAGAGGGAAAATGATAAAGGGACATGCCACAGCATGTGCACATATACCACAACTTATTCCTCTTTATGCTACACACAATAGCGAGTTGTATAGATTTGACAGCACAGGGGTGAACTCTTTATAAGCCCTATTTCTCTAACCAACGTCTGATCTAAGTGATCTAGATATCTATAAAAAGCTCTCATTATAAACTAGCTAATGGCATGTGTTTTACTTCCAAATAATTTCACACAAGGAAGTTGGATGCCTAAACACATTTCATATTTTTTGACACTTTATCTTCATAAAGGGTATCCAAAACTCAACATATGTGCCAAAAGTTACAACCAACAGCTAGCTAGACCAGACTAATAGACTTAGGACTACTTGTGCAATATCCCACAGTAGCAATACAATTCAAATATGTCATTTTCAACCCTTAAATCCTTAACATCAAAACAATAAGGAAGGTAAATCTTCATGATAGTATTCATTCACATGCATTTATATTCATTCATATCTCTAATATCCTACTTGTATCTGTATTTTGGCCTTACCAATGTTCTCCTTCACAACATATGTTACTTAGGGCCTAAAGTACATTCATTAATTTAACAAGTAAATGGTGCAAATAAATGCATGAATCAAAACCCATAATCCTAATTGGCAATATCAATATTTCAATTACACATTAAAATTAATCAAATGAGAGGCCTACTATAGGAAGACATGGTCCTATGCCTTTAGTTTCTTTCCCTTTCTTCTCTTGAGCTAAAGCTAGTAAAATGTTAAGAGGAAGGGGTGTGTAAGTAATCAAGATGTATTTATCCTATAAAATTACATATCATTTGAAATTTAAAACATGTATATCTGCATCAATAAACTAATTCACAAAAATTTACTTGAGATATATACCATTATCAAAAACTATTTCATAGTGCATGTTGCCATAACACTAAAAACCATATGACAGTGGCAAAATCAATAATCATGACTTACCATAAACTTAACAACTATGTGGAATGTCAAATCATATAAGGCTATTAAATCCTTATTATACCTTCTGATAGAAATTATGGACTATTAAATCATATATGGCTCTATCTATGTGAATGGACTACTTAAGTTCACCAATTGTAAGGAACGACCAGACTAAAGGTTACTACTCTCACACTTGGACTATAGCTTCTTCCATTCTTGAATCCTTAGGATGTCATAAACCCTAAGCTAATCTTCTCAAACAATAGATGGAGACAAGTTAGGTTTAAGTTTTTCTACAAATAGTGGGATAGTTCCTCGATAACTAGTAAGATAAAAGCTTGCCTTTGATTCCAACGATAAGCTACCGTTACCATGTGGATTTTGTATTACTCCTTCTCTACCTAAGAAAACTCCATCAATCATGATTATGCAATGCACAATGATTTCATTTATGGCATGTTTAATTCACAATAATATGCCCAATCATCATTTTAATACATATCATGCCATAAACACAACATCTTTGCATAAACCATAACATCATCTCATTACATATATCTGCTATCAATATATCACATATTTTCAGTCACATACCAATAATTTCATCATCCTCAGTTTGCTTGGTTTCAAGAGATATATACAAGATTAATTATTACTAAACAATCAATTGCCACATAATATTTCACTTTATTTTAGCAATTCATGGAATTAGTAACTCTTATTCTCTTTTCATCATAAAGTAGCACATATACTTGAATAACCATCATCAAATAAAAACTCACTTACAATCTTATCTTTTTTAAATATGCAATAAGTTACAAAATTAATTATTTCACAATTACTTCACATGAAATTTTCATTAAAATCAAAATTAATTAGCAAACAGCTACACAAGAATAATTTTTTTCCTGTTATCTCAAACCTTTGAGTAGTTAAAAGTTTATCCCTCAATAAATGCTTTCAAAGCTTGACACAAGCACAAAATGAAGTGTAAGATGAATCTTCTACAATCAACCATGCCAATCATAGTTAATAACATAATAAGTATACTTCTATACTTAAAATCAACACTTAACAACCTTAATTTTCCAACCATTCATAAATACCCATACCATTAGATATATTAACTTTCTACAACTCCAATCAAACTCATTAAACCCATTTATTACCATTAATAGCTATTGTCACTCTCCAATAACCATATTTATGGCTATGTACTGTACATTTTCATTCACCATTATGAGTCTAAACTCAAGGATACTTATAATAATAAATGTTAAGTTTAAATAATCTAAACAATTCCTATTAACTCTATTTAAACTAATAGATTTAGACCCAAAGCCTTTATGATTTGGAATTACTCCTAACAATAAACCTTATAAACTTGTTAAAAGAGGAAGAGGAAGGAAGATTAGAGCTAAGGAAGCTTACCTTAAGTGTTTACAAGCTATAAAATACTTTCAATCTTTTAGATCTTCAAGCCTTAGCAAAACAGAGCACAAGCTAGGTTGTTCTTCCTCTTTTCTCTTTCTATTTCATGTCTGAATGACACATTTTTTATAGAATTTAGGCCATGCATAGCAGTATATCTAGTATGCGTAGTGACAAATGCCACAGAGAAGGTCCTCTTCTTCTCTTATTTTGATGAAATGCAACTCTTACACCACATGACACAACGCGTGACATAAAGCCATTCTTCCATATTTTTCTCCCTTTTTGGGCCTAGATGGCCTAAACTTTGCCCAAACCTAATCCTAAGACTGAAACAAAAAGGCTTAATAGGTTTATTAGCCTTCTCTAACCATCTTCTAACATAATTGTTGCTCACTACAAGTGCACGGGTCGTAGCAAATAATATAATAAAACTAAAGTATCGTTCCTTTGAGGATTTGTTTTAAAACCATGATCAAATAAAAGATTAAGTGAGTTCAACTAAGTTAAGCCAAATATAATTAGGTGAAAATGATTTTAAAACTAAATTAACACTAAAAAATAAAGAAAACAAATTGATTCACAAATTTCAAGCATAAATTTAAACCTAAAATTATTTATCCCCCTTGTGTCTCATAACACCAAAATCATGTCCACTCCTAAATGCTTTCAATGAAAATAACTGCTAAACTAGAGTTCTAAAAATACTTGGACAAGCTCTCTCAAGTCATGAACAAGTGTTTAGTTAAATTAATTACCTAATCTCTTATTACAATTAATAAAACTCAATTTTTAGCTCCAACGCTAACGTGGCTATGTAAGACTAACAAGTATATCTCTGTTTTACTAACAAAACGATCTATTCAATGTGCAAATATCGAGTTCTTGTACTATTTTACCTAAGTTCTACACTCAACCTAGCCCTCTGAAACATCAATCAAGTGAACCCAACATCTAAATGGTGGTCAATCACTTAGAAGCATTAAGAAAAGAGTAAAATAAACACACACACACACACACACACACACATCATTAATCACAAAAGAGAGGAGGAACATAGTGTTAAATCCATATAAAGGTTTTAAATAACCCTAAACAAAGTGTTTAGCTACCCATAATCATCCAAAAGATACAAATACAAAAAATATTTGGACCTATATTAGAATATAAGAGAGGAAAGGGAAAAGGAATAGAAAAATTGAAGAAAATGAGTTCCAAATGTCTTTAAAACTCTATTCTCTTGGACCAACTTTTTAATACCCAAACCCTAACACACAAAGCTCTAAATGGTTGTTTAAAGCCTGAAGAATGCATTATGAGTTGAGCTCTCAGTATATACATGTTCTAGCCAACCAATTTCTGATAAATAAAATGCAGCATTTTTCTGACAGTGGTGAAAGTAACGAATGAAAGTCAGGACTTTCTAATGACTTTGGTATTTTTGAATTGTTTTCGCAAATGACAAAATTTATCACTTTTGCACTTAATTTCTTCATCCAAAAGCCTTCCAAAAATATCAACAAAGCTCCAAAAATGCATCTAATCAAATCTTAAATTAAAATAACATGAATTAGGCCAAAAATATTAAATTAAAGCTAGGAATGCAAACTCAAAGCAAAATGCATATTTTCCTAATTTGGGCAATATAAATTTATACAATGAGGAAAAATGGATTAAAATCTAAAGAAAATGTGATAAAATGACATAAAATTCTATATTTAACAACAATCCACTAAAGTTTTACTCAATTACCCATTATTAGTTTAATTAATTAGGGAGCTAAAATTTAAGATATTACAAGAAGCTCCTTTTAAAATCCAAATTCATACTCTTAAGGTGGTAAACCCAAGAGTTGAGGCAATTAAAAACCTTATAATTGCATATAATTGTGTGTGTAAGTTTGATTAGTTTAACATGTAATTAATGATGCAGGATGATTGGTGTGGAAGTGGATTTTCCATGATTATTGCAATCTTGAGAATGTTGTTCAATGAATAGCATGCTTAAGCATGATGCTAGTTTAATAATTGTCTTGATATTTAATATATGGATGTTGTACTGTGAGTAATAAGCTTAGGTTAGCTATAAATGGTTGTTGATATTGTTGTACTGGAAAGCATGTTCAATTTGTATATGTATGTGTGACATGGTATAAAATCTGATTTATGGGCAATGGCATGAATTGTGATTATGTAAGTGCTATCACTGGAAGTATGCTGGTTATAGGGATATGCATGAGTAATTTCATATGTATGTTAAATAAAATAATACACCCCCTATTCACTTTTCAGTTTTCATTTCATTTTCTTCCCATGCACGAGAGCAATAAATAAGGCAAGGCAAGCGTATATAGCCACAATTAAGGTAAGGTGAGCTAATTATGAGGCAGATGATAGATTACTGTTGGGTCTTATTAACTATATGAAGAAGCAAAAAGAAGAGCAAGCTTTTTTAAGGTAACAAAAAGAGAGTGCCAACTGAGAAGGGAAAGGATACCAGGAAGAAAAACATCCTAAGGTGAACTAATTTGCTGGTAAGAGTTTATCTTCCCATTCTCACCATGAGACCAATTTAAAGAATGATTCTAATTAACAAGCATCCTCGATTACAAAAGTATGGGATAAATTTCATGAGTTTAACCCTTTTACCTTCAATGGAAATCTTAAGTTATTGGCAGTTGAGGAGTGGGTATATCGACTATAGTTGATTTTCTATGTAGTTGTGCGTACTTCTAATCAGAAAGTGTTATTAGCAATAGTCTTGCTTAAGAAGGCTGCCAAGAAGTGGTAGGAGACATCAGGACTGAAAGATAAGTCCTCTCTCACTTAAGAAGATTTCAAAACCAGATTGTTTGGGAATTATTTTCTTACCGTACTAAGCTAAGGAGATAGATTTTCTTTGGTTTTTTTGCCAAGGTAATTTAAATGAGGAGGATTTTATTGAGAAATTCTTAAAGTTGTCTAAATACTTCACCTATATCTAGAAATATGATAACACGATGTAGAAGGCTACACGATTGCTAAACACCTTTACACACACACACCCCTCAACAGATTACCATTTCTCCCACCTTTTTTTTCTTTCACACACACACACATGTATACATATTCACATAACATTTACTATTATTTTAAAAGTATTAAATCAAAATTATATCATAAATTAAATTTAATAAACATCTTTTATTTAATTTATTTATTTTTAAGTGTACTTTCTAATTTTTATTAATTCTAATTAACTTTTAAAATTTAAATTGAGATGTTACATAGAATGTTTCTTAGGATGCTTTCCCTTCTCCTACTAATGTTCAACTTGGATAATATATTTGATGGCAATAACCCAAAGCAGTAGCTATAGTAGGAGGGCATTGAGAGTGATTTAGGAGTTGAAAATCCAAGAGGTAAGGTTCCCTAAAATCCCTGTCTAGATGACTAAGGAATTTCTGGACAAGGAGATATCTAAGTCTCACAAAGCCAATAGCTAGACCAGTACACAGAGGAAGGGTTATAAGGTAATTATTTATTTAAATTTTATTATTTAAAATTTTAAATTAATTATTTAATTTAATATATTTTCATAGCCAAATGGCAATACCTATTAGAGGATATTACAGGAGTGAGACCTTTAGACCTAACCTAAAGGTCATCATGTGCCAATAAGGTGGAACCCAATTGGGTAGCCAGTCTCCTATGTTTTGATGCAACATTTACTTCCATTAGCTATGAAGAAGAATTCATTACCATTAAAATATTAGCATTATTGGTTGAATTGTGTTCATTGTTAAGGGAGTTGTGTGCAAAGGTTCTGAGCATTGAAGAGTTAAATTAGCTATAAGATAAAATGACTCTTACTCTTTTCCATCTTGAAATGGTTTTTCTTCCTTTATTTTTTCATTGTCATAGTTCATCTAACTACACACCTTGTTTAAAAGAAAAGCTTGGTGGCCTTGTTCAATATCATTTGATGTATCCAATTAAAAGTACGACTAGAATTCAGTACCATATAGATATTATTACTTAATTTCTTCTTTGATCTTACCTATTTTTCTTATATGATATATTTTAAATTTCCTTTATAGGTTTTTTAAAAAATTAAAATATATAAGAAATAAAGCTTGGGTAGAGGGTTTGATCGCTAAAAGGTGTTTGGGGAATAAGGTGTTGATTTTTTACTTAAGGTATTTCTAGGGTATTGAGACAGTCTTCAATCATCCATCACGTGTTGACGATTATCCTAATAATGATGTTGGTCCTTCAACAACAAACTTGTTGTTCCCCCTGTTATAAAAGAAGTTGAAGGGTTTAAGTGTTTAAAACTTACCTCAAAGTAGAAGTTGCAAGCTTATAGGCATGTGTTGACAAATTGTAGTCAAGTTGATCCATATATTCAATAAGTATTATTCGTAACATAATATTATTAAACAAAAAAGTACATGCCATGGTCAAAATTTTATTAATTCTCACTTTATTTTCTTATAGGGAATTCTGAAGTGTGGTGAGCAACTAGCTTAGAAGTTGCACAAGAATATTTGTTGAGGTAGATAAAAATGTGTATAGAAAATTTGCCTCCTGGTTTTCCACACCAGCTTCTGAATATTGATAATGGCTCCTACTCTCTTAATTTGAGATTCCTCGCTCTTAGTCCAATTGATAACACAAGAAGGTTTATAGCATACAATGTCAATGGGGTTCAAGTTTCACACAGTTGCACATGATTAAGGGTTGCAGACCGAAAATTGCAAAAGTTTTTGTGAATTTTAGAACTAGGAGTTACGTGAGTTCCTTTGACAGTGACATACGTTATGAAGGCATCCCTTATTATGGCAAGGTTGTGGATATAATTGTATTGAATATCAAGGGCATTTTAGAGTGATCCTATTCAATGTCTATGGAAAATATAACAATTGTCCGAGGAATAACAGCTAATGATTTGGGCATCACCTCAATTAACTTCTTTCGACTAATTTCACATTGGTGAAGATGGAGATGATGAGCCTTATATGCTTGCTTTAGCAGCATAAGTTTATTACATCGAAGATGAAAAACATAAAAATTGAAATATAGTTGTTCATTTGAAGCCTTGAGATCTTTATGATATGGGTGATAACGATGCAAATATTATCCATGACAATAAGCTATTCTAACCAAACAACTTGCAAAATTTCTTCCCTGAAGGAGATGATCACTTACCATTAGTCAGATAAAATTAAATTTTTAAAGTTACTATGTCGTAAAAAACAATTTTAGTTTTATTTATATACTAATAATAGTATAACAATTTTAATAGGAACTTGAATGAAGAATGACGTCAATAGAAGCCAAATATTTCATTTAATCTTTAACATATTTTAAATTTATTAAATATATTAAAAAATTTGAAAATTTTAATGAAATTGCAAAAAACATAATTTTCAATTTTTTCATAATGGTTTACTAAAATAAACCACTACTATATCTTATTTTCCTAACGGTTCAAAAATAAAACCACTACAAAATTTTATATTAATAGTGGTTGGGATGAGAACCACTACAACGAAAATCCATAGCTCATTGGTAGCGGTTTAGATGAATCGCCATAATAACTACAATCAAAATCACTACTTAAATCGTTACAACAATCATAATCACTACTGCATTCACAGCCTATAAAAACCACATCTCCCCATCCCTATTTGCTCTTTTCCTTTATTTTTCCTCCCTTTTCTCCCCTCTCAACCTGCTAATTAGTTTGGCTTTAAAGTGTTTGATAATTTTCTTTTTTCTTATTTAATTCATTTTATTTATTTTTTTTCATTATTAATATTTAAATTATATAATTTCTTCTTCATTTCATCTAATTCATTTTTTTTGCTGTTTAATATCTTCACTATAATTTTTTTTCCTTTTGTTTGCAGGTTATCCAACTACTCAATGCCCCAGATATATTTTCTCACATTTTAATTCATAACAGTAAAAAATATATTTAATAAAATATATTTACCTACAAATAAATTTAATAATACAGGTTAAATAATGTACTAAAAATAAAATATTTAATTTAAATATAATTAATTCTATTTAATAAAAGTACATATTATTAAGAATAAATATTCAAAATAAATTATAAATGTATATTAAAAATAAATATGAAATTTTTAAACAAAATATAATAATAAAAAATTAGAATATGAATTTTTAAAAATAGAATATTAAAAATTGGTTATTTTTTAATAATATGGATATTCATAGTGGTTCTAGTAGCAATTTGTGACTGCTACTAGAACTATTCCATCAATTGCTACCAAGTTTGCGTTAAAATGTTCAGACCAGTGAACAAAATTTGTGAGTAGATTTTCATTGTGGTTTGAAAATAGCAGTTCAATAGATTTGCAATGTTTTTGACTACATTGGTAGTATTTTTTCAAACTATGCTATATACCTCACTACATTTTATATAGTAGTGGTTTGCCAAACGGCTACTAACAACATTTAGCGGTTTGAACTGCTACTATAATACCTCTATAACCATTACTAAATACTTTTTTTATTATTTAGTGATAATTACTTTAGGCATGAGACATCATAGCATAGTTAGATATACATAATATAAATTACAAGCCTTGATGTGAAGTTAAATTAAAACATGATAACTAAAAGAGATTGAATTGCAAATATAAAAGGGGATTAGAATTTCTATGGTGCTATTTAATTGCTAATCTTATCTCACATATTCTTTGACTTTATCTTATTTTATTTATATTTATTTTAATCTAATAAAAATTTACTCATTGATTAGTTAACTTAACAGAGACAAAAACAAATCATTTGTGTCTAATTCTTGTTGCTTTAGTTCTTTATGGGATGATCTTGAATTCACTATACTATATTTGATCCATATACTTATGATATGTTTTAATTTTGTAATGCATCAATCTTCCACCATTAACTTACTATTCTTTTCTCCTTGTAACACGGCTAATATATCCATTCATTTTTTTTTAGATATGTTATCCATTCAAATTTATGTCATAATCCAACTTTTTTAAATTCCACTGTTGACTTGTTATCTCATGTCTATGTACACACATGCTTCCTCCATTCTTATTTTATAAGTCAACAAACTCATATAATTCAAAAAAATTAAATTAAAATTAGTTTATCATCTTAAAATTATCTTATCTTCTTGCAAATACATATTATGTTAGTATATATATGAATGGAAAAATCACAATCAAGGATCACTAGAAACAATTAATTATGCTTTAGGATCAAATGATTTTGATATTACTTTGCCACACTAAAGGACAAAAATGTAATTAATTTTTTGTGAAAGACAAAACTACCCATCATATGGATATATACACTCTTTCAAAAACTCTCCATTAAAAAAAAAAAGAGCCCCATTTTCATTCTAACAACAATCAATTTTCTTATTAACAACTTCAAAAAATTAACTTGGTTTGGAGAGGATTACATATTTTGAATTGGTGAATAAGTCCCATTTTTATTTTAACAACAATCAATTCCCTCCCCATTAAAAACAATAATTTCCTTATTAACAACTCTAAAAAATTAACTTAGTAGTGGAGAGGAACAATTGTTATGTGTAAGGTCTCCCTAATCTAATCACAATTAATCCAAAAGTCGAGGTAGTTAAAAGATTAATCCATAAAGAGATTATCAAATTTGTAATTTTAAATATTGGAATCCTAAGTTTTCATAGATTAAAATCAATCAAAATCATTTATTAAACTATTAATCAAAGTAAAGTAATATTACAAAAGCAGGGAATACCTTATAGGAGTGAAATGAGTAAAAACAATTGGAAAAACATCATAGGTTGAAAAAAAATAGAGCAGTGTGCTGCAGCTCATGCACAATGTGTTTTAGCTCCTGACTCTTTATGCCATGTGTGTAGCGTGTTGTACCTTCATGATAACATTTCTACTATCATTTGATAGTAGATCCGGGCAACTTTTGACGTGCCTCATTTCTTCGTCTGACATTTAAATGAGATAATCTAGGTATTTATGAAAAGCTCTTATCATAAACTAACTAATGTCATATGTTTTACTTTCAAAAAAAAGTCATACAAGAAAGTTAGACACCTAATATATTTTCACAACTTTTTAGAACTTTCATAACAAAAGGGTGGTCCAAAACCCCATACAAGTGCCAAAAGTGGTTCCTAACACCTAGACTATATATATTCCATATATTATAAACAACAATATAGTGTAAATGTAAATAAAATGCATCCTAATTGAAAATATTTAGACCATTACACAAAATAAATGAATTAAAGGGGCATTATAAAAGGAATGCTCAGATTCTTAAGCCTCGGGAGCTTTTTTCCTTTCTGCATCAGAGCTAGAGCTTGTAAGATGTTAAAATAAAGGGATAAGTCTAGCCACTTAGTAACTAAGGTATACCTACCCTATGCAATTGTATATCAATTGATTTAAACATTTAAAGTAGTTGAATACTTAAAATCATGTAAATATATTATATGTAAGTTATAATTTCATAATCAATTTCATTTTTACATATATCATCTTAAATCGTAGAGTTCGTTGCTATAAGACAAATAAACATGTGACAATGACCCAAGTTATTTCACGACTTTTCACAAACTTAAACAACCATGTGACACGCTAAATGATTACATAAACATGATCAAATCACCTTATACTCTCCTTATATCTTTCGACTAAAATTGTGGGATATAATATCAAACAGAACTCTGTTCGTGTGACTAGACTACTTAAGCTCACCAATTGTGAGATATGACCTAGTCAAAAATCACAGAACTAACTTTTAAACCACGGTTCTCCTTACTCTCAAATTCCTAGAGTGTCGTATACCCAAGGCCAACCTCTTCGATAAACTGGTGAAGATAGCCAGGTTCTAGTCCATTAATATACTATGGGAAAAGGTTATACCCTCGTGCATCGAAAGACAGTTGTAATACCATATGGATTTTTTTAACTACTCCTCTCACCTATGAAAACCTGCTAATTGATTATGCCATGTATGATACTTACTCACTTTATTATAATATGCTACCCCAAGTAAGCATCCATAATGTTTTCACAACCCGTCTTTACATTACTAAATCATCAATTTCTTGAACAATATAATAATCACCACATCATATACATCACATTTCTCATCCTAAAATATATACATGCTCATAGTCTTGAAAATCATTTTGACTTCAATTCCACATTTTAAGTTAAAATAAAACATTATGCATATTCACAATTCAAACAATTATCAAGGCTCATGACATGCTTTCATGTTCAAATGTCAAATCATACATGCCAATATGCACATTTCACAATTAACGTTCAATTAACAAACAACTACCTAAAGTAAAGTTTCCCAGTTACCTCAAACCTTTAAGAGGTCAAAAGTTTATTCCTCAATAATTAGCTTCCAAGCTTGATTTTCAAGCTAAATATGGTGCCCAAATGCTTAAATCTACAATTGATAAATTCTAAACTCATTAACATTGCCAAGGACGCATTTCTACTCTCACATTTTTCGCTTCTAAAATTCCCAACATCCTTATTTCTCACCTTTGGGCTTACCCATTAGTTTTATTAACTCTCTTTAGCTCCCATTACCACCATTAATCATTTTTAATGCCATTAATGTCCCAACAACCCCCATTAATCCCAATTAGATGCTTATGTTTAGGTATTAATAAGGCGCACTAACCAAAGATATTAAAACTCATAATTTCTAGGTTTAAGTACTCAAAATCACCCCTATTAACTCTATTTGAGTCATTAAGTTCAAACCCATAATCTATATGGATCAAAAATCATCATTCCAACTGAAATCCTAACTTAAATCCCTATTGAAATGGAAGAGGAAGAGAGGAAAAGAAGTTTTAGGATACTTACCTTAGGTGTTTCTAGCTTTAAAATGCTCTTAAACCTCTAAGGTAAAAAGCCTTAGAAGAGCAAAAGGCATCCTTTTTATTTCCTCTATCTCTTATCTCTGTTTTTCACACCAGCTCACAACTAGATTTTGCAAAAAAAGGACTATGCTATAGCATACGCAACACGTACAAAGAGGCCCTCCTGTCCCTTTGTCATTTATGTACTGCAGCGGATGTGCTACATGCCACGGTATGTGGCATAGAGACAATCTCTTCATGTTTTCTCCTTCTTTCGACGCCTGAGTGGCCCAACTTTACTTCGAACCGATATTTAGGGTTGAAAAAAAAATCAAATATGATTATTAGACCTCTCTAGCCACACACCATATCAAATTACTCAATCATTATAATTAAACTTGATTAATTCTTTGGCAATCCAATTATTAAAATTTGGGATTTTACATTGTGATTTATCGAACAAGTCCCCATTAAAAAAAAGTGCCATTTTCATTATAATAACAATCAATTCTTTTATTAACAACTAAAAAATATTAATTTGATAGAGGAATTGTTGTAATATGATAAATAAGCCTCCATTCAAGAACAAACAAGTCTCATTTCTATTTTGACAACAATCAATTCCCCCATCACAACAAATATACATCAAGGGGTAGTTTTATCTTTTTATAACAAATTTTTACATTTAGATCTTCAGTCCTGAAAAGTAATATCATAATTATTTGGTCTTGCAATGAAATTAATTGTCTTCAATGGTCATTAATTATGATTTTTCCTATATGAATTTGGATTTGGATTTAGAGATTTGGGCTAAATCCCTTGTCTAGGCGCTTAAAAGTTTATGGATTTGGATTTACTTATGTGTGTATAAATTTAAATACATGTATTTTAAATTTGAGATTTGAAATGTCAAATTTTTAATCTAAAATTCAAGTCTAAGTTCACTAATCAAAACATTAATTATGTTACCTTATTGTCCATTTTTATGTTACCTTAATTATGTTACTTTATTCTCCACTTTATATTTTCGTCTTCTTTTTTATTATATATTTTTGGGGGAGAGAGTTCAGAATTTCAACGGATTGCCACCGACAGAAATTTTACTGGAAAGAAGAACACTACCTAAAAGAAGATGGGAAAAAAAAATCCATTTTAAAAAACGCTTTATGAATATTGACCTCTTTATAAAACCAAGGGGGCGTCATAACTCAGATGAGGCTGGAGAATTTGTTTGGGTCATAAAGGCTTAGGCCCACATTGTGAAATTGGGTTTACATTTTATTTTTCAGTAAGATGATAAAGATGATAAGGGCCCAATCAACGTTAATAAGTAGGGCTGTGTAAAAGTCTTCCAGTCCTGTCTGGTCCAGTCCAACCCGAGATGGTCTCAGTCTTGTTCGGTCTGTATAGTCACTAGTCTTTCAGGACCAAAAAGACTAAAAAGACCAGACTATTTTTCGGGTTGGACTGGACAAGAGACCAGGCATCCGGACCACTAGGTCCAGTCCAGTCTATTAATTTTTTATTATAATTATAATTAATTTATTTTTGACAAATGTTTAAAATGTATTGATGCTAAGGAGATGATTGTATAAAGATTTATTAAGTTTGTTTCTAAATTATTATTGTAATATAGTTTGTTGAATTTTGTTGAGTACTGTTTTTGTTAAAGTTATAAATTAAATAATTTAGACTATAACAGAAATATTTTTTTCTTATTGTTAGAAATTATTATGGATTTATTATTATTATAAGTGTTTTTACTATCTTAATTGAGTTTATTATGTTGGAATTGCCTCTCATATAAAAAGAAGGAAAAAAAGCTAAGTGAGTACTGGACTGACAGGACCAGTCTCCCAGTCCTATGGACCAAGTCCGGTCCTGTTAATCTTCGGGTTATCACTGGACAAGACTAGACTACGGGTTGCCTAACCTAGTCTTTTTCATGAAAGAGACCGGACTTCGGGTTAGGGTGAAGTCCAGTACCGTCCTGTCTTTTGTGCAGCCCTATTAATAAGTGTCTAATGTTTGATGTTGGTGCTACATGATCTGGTATCTGGGTGAACAATGCAACTTCACTCTAGTAGCGTTTTGAAATCTTTTGAAATATGAACTCACTATATTTCTTGTTATTCTTTTGTCTCTATATGAACTATGCAGCTTAAACATAAAGATAAAATTACTGTGATAAATTCTATTAAATTATTCAAGTATGAGCAGACTTGAACCAATATGAAAAATTTTACATTGAATAAAATTAGGTTTAATAATTAATATAAAATAAAAAAAAGGACCCGTAAGCTTAGTTGTTGGAATTTCTCATAATCCAATCTTTTGAAGTCTTCCACCACTAACTTGTTATTCTTTTGTCCCTATAACATGACAGACATATCCTCCACTGACTTCTTGTTCGTTTATGTATAATTCATAGAGCTGGGAAAACAGGCCGAGCCCGTCGGGCTAACCCGTTTAAACCTGTATAAGAGTAGGGCCGAGCTTGTAAATAGAACTGCAAAATGGTAAATCGAGCTTAAACGGGCCGGCCCGTTTAAGCCCATTTAATTTAAGGCTTAAAAGGGCCGGCCCTGCAAGGCCGAGGGCCAGCCCATTTAAGCCCGCATATGCATTTTTTTAATTAATTTTCATAATTTTCACTCTTTTTTGATGTAAAAAAAATTAAACTAAATCTTATTCCACATCACATATTAGCCCATATTTACTAAAGATGGAAGGCAAAAAAAAAGAAGGAAAAATAGCAATGAAGAATCACTAATCAAAAATTATATTAATCAAGGATCACTTGTTGTCAAAATTCGAGTAGATACTTGTGGATTCGAGTTAGCCTTTATCAATAAGTATTCATTTAGATTTTAATAATAACTCATTTTAAATTAATAATAGTTCATTGTAGCTTGTTTTTCATTCAGGTTTTGACAACAATTGATTCTTAATTTATATAAATTTTATATAGAAATCCTTAGCTACTATTTTCTAAAAAAAATACAACCTTAAATCCCCTAATTCATTTAGATCCATGATAATGATTCATTCAGTTCAACATTTACTCTTCTAATTTTGATTGGGTGTTTGTCGGCTTAGTCGATCCATTGCTTATTACATTGCTATTATTTTATTTGTGTTTTTAGTTTATTTAGATATTATTTAGTTAGTTTTTTTTTGTACTTTTCTTGATTGAGTATTATATTAAAATGAAGTAATTTTTTATTTGATTAAAAAAATTTAAAAAAAATAAAAATAATTAAAAGGGCCTAAAGCCGTAGGGCCGGCCCTGAGCCTGCTATGTCAAGGGCCGGGCTTCAAATATCAGGATCCTAAAGGAAACTCGAGCTTAAAAGGACTGGTCCTTTTAAGCCCGAGCCCTTCAAGGACCGGCTTTTTTTACCAGCTCTAATAATTCATGCTTCATCCATTCTTATTTTATAAGTCACATTAACAAACTCATACAATTCAAGAAAATCAATTAAAATTATTTATTATCTTAAAATTATCATATCTTCTTACAAATATACCTGCTATGTTAGGATACATTTGGATTTAAGACTTAGAGGTTTGAGCCAAATCACTTATTTGGGCATTTAAAAATTTATGAATTTAGATTTACTTATATGTGTATCAGTTTGAAATATGTAGATTTCAAATTTAAGATTTGGTATGTGAGATTTTAAATTCAAAATTCAAATCCAAATTCACTAATCAAAACAGTACCTTAATTAAATGCAAATTCTAACTTGATAATCTCTCTCAATCCCCCTCTTCATCATATATTGCTCAATAATAACTTTCATATCAAGTGAACGATCATAAGATCATATATTAATGCTTCATAAATTTTATAAAATACGGGCATAAAAAGCTTTTAAAAGATGTATGATTTACGAATAGAAATGTAGATATTTTGTCTTCACTGTTAAGGGTAGGTGTTTTAAGGTTAGATGAAGATGTTTACAAATTACAAAGTGGGTGGGGATCATCTGGTGTGGGAACCACTCAAACCTAGGCCCTAGCAAATATCTGATCCAAGCATTGACTCGCCAAGCATTGAGTAACACAAATATGTTCTGTATATGATGAGATATATTCAATCCTCTATGTGAATTGAATGCGATCGACAAATGAGATATGTACAACACAAATATCTTCGAGGACTTTGGGAAACAAAAAATCTCACAAGCATTGCAGCATCAACTTGGTCATTTAATATAAATAAATTATATATAGTGTCTAAGAGTACTAAGATAGTCGGAAATAGTAGTGCATAATGGAAATCATTTCTGAACGATCCTCTAGAGCCCAAGCTACACATGGATGGTATCATGATCACTTGCTTTTCACTCCTCGTGCTTGCTTTAGCTGGGTAAAATCACTTGAAACCTGAGACTTGCGACCAAAATCAAAATACACCCCCGCTGTCATAATTTAAATTCATTAGTTTAATTTATTCCTTGTTCTTTATATATGCAGGTTTGGCTGCAAGCTACAACATGGTGGAGTACGCATGTCTCTCTATCATTGTAACCTTCTACGCGAAGGTTGCGATGAAAACTCATCTGGCGGAAGCAGCCATGCTCGTTTGTGTACAAGAAGGTCTCGCTTCCTTCGCAGCTATAGTTCTTGCTCGCTTCACCGGTGAAAGATCTGGTCGTCGTTTTTATACCATTGTCTTCTCCACAGGTTCATACATTACAGTAAGTACATATATATATATATATATATCCACGCTTTCTTGTGTTACATCTTTTTTATCAAGTGACTCAGGATGCGATGACGATGACCAAAATTATATATGTTATGTCTTGTCAGGGAGTAGTAATTTTATGGTCCTATTCCAGACAGAAACCCGAACATCAAGAGAAGAACGTGCCTCTTTTCTTAGTGGTATCCTGTCTTTTCGCAGTAGGAAAGGGAGGAGCTGATCTAGTTCTCAAGTCATTTCTTGAGCATGATTTAAGTAAAAGCTACGCTGAAAGAACTAGCCTGAACAGAGAGGAGACAACAAGAGCTAAAATATACAAAAACATATGGCTTCAGAGCGCTTGGATTGTCGGAGCCAACGTAGCTATCTTTGGCTTTTTGGGACTTAAGTGGCCTCAAGTTTTGGAAGTGTCACTTATAGTCACCATCTCATCCGGTCTCCTGTTCCTTTTCGGCTCCAGCGGTACTGGACCTATGGGTCATTCTGTTCACAAAGATGCTGCCACAGTCCCAAAACGAGTGAGACACGTGAAGTGGCTTTTGATGTTTAGCTGCATCGCATACAGCTTAGTCTTGGCTACTGGTAACATTTTCTTTCAAGAACAAGGTACTAAAATGGAGCCTCTGATGATAAAGGGGAAGGAGGTTCGATTTTCTTTCATGATTGTAATAAAGAGTGCTGTGAATGAAATCACCATACTGATATTTTGGTTATGTGGGGCTAATGAAAACAAAGGAATGACGCTAGTGAGAATTGGTGGGGGAATGGTATGTGCCGTGATATGCTGTGTTATAGCATGGAAAGTCGAGATTGAGAGGAAGAAAGTGGTGAATGATAAGGATCCCAACAAGACTAGCGTGGCATGGTTGAGTCCTCAATATGTTCTCTTAGGACTCGTGGAAGGGCTGGCCCAGAGTGGGTTAGAGGAATTGGTTGGAAGTGATGATGATGATGAGAATCAGAGATTGAGGAATCCTGGAAAGCTTTCGAAAGACATTGTTTCATGCTTTGGGAAGTTCTTGGGCATTCCTTGTATTGTGATTGTGAGAAGCTGGTTCCACAACTTTGACAAAGACCAAAGCCATTTGGACAGGTACTATTTAATGTTGGCGGTATTGTCTTGTGCGTTCCTCTTCATTTAAGTTAACGCTGCTTTCTTGTATGTCAAAGTTGTGTCGGATGATGCAGAAAATGAAGGTAGTAATGGCATTGCTAGGGATCTTGTTGAGTCGACATGATTTAAGGAAACTTGGGCATCTGTACATACGTACGTGTATCTCTTTACAGAGAATGTTGAGTAGTTTGGGTAGTTTAACTAAGATTTTGTGTGTGTGTGTTTATATATATATATATATATGTATGTATGTATGTATATACTTTGTCAATATTTGCATATCAGTTATCGACGATTTTGAATTTTCAGAAAAGCAGAAATTAATTAATACCTTAATAAATAAGGATGCTGTTTATTGGTGGGACGTTGCACATGTTATCTAACGATAATAGGCGACGACCGCGATCCGGGTAGACCGATAGATAATGTGAATGTGGCCATCATCGAATTAGATTCCTTAAAAGCTATTTTCTGATGAACTGAGATACAAAACATACATAAGCCCTCTGTTTAACCGAAAAAAGCACAAAAATTAAAACGAATTTAGCGGCTCAAACTAGTGTACACTACTACAGATTTGACTTTTCACATGAGATTTTTCACATTAATTGACAAGCTAACGATGTAAAAAATCAAAATGATGACAATTTTGTAAGTATTAACTTGTGTGTTAAACTTTTTATATCAATCCTTTAAGAAGCAATGTTGAAAAGACTTTATACATCAGTTTCTTAAGATTAGAGAACCGATGTAAAAAATGTAAAAAAAATTACTTTTTACATTAATTTCCTAAAATTTTTAAAATTAATTACTTTTTTATGTCGATTATAATTACAACTGATATACTTTTTACATCAATTCTCTAAAGAATCAATGTAAAAATTTTTTAAATTTCTGCATTATTTTTCTCCTTCCACATAAACATCATTTCTCATGATTTCTCACTCATAAATGGGATTTTTTTTTTTAATCTTCACTATTTTCCTCACTCGAAATCACAGATCCTCTTCACCTATTTTTATGTATAGAGATGCGGTAGTATATAAAAATATATAAAAATCACTTTTTAGATTAATTATAACAATAACAAATGTAAAAAATTAATTTTCTACATCGGTTTGTAACAATAACTGTGAGATATTAATTTATTTTAAAAAAATTAAATAATTTTTTATATTAATTATAATAAATAATTAATATAGAAAATAAATTGTTTACTCTCCTCAAAACAACATCATCTTGTGAATCAATATAAAAAGTATTTTTTAACTTTTACAAAAAATCATTTTTGTGACAGTGACGTGATGGCGGGTACGTAGCTGAGTAGGTGGGAATATTTAAGGGGGAACGTATTTCGTGGACTCGTAAGTTGACAGCTTGACATTAGATGAATTAAATGATCCATATATAAAATAATTGGTCATCTTGTGGAAACCGCGCCAAGCTTATTGAATGCCATTGCTAGCGTGAGTCACTAACGTTAACAGTGTAGCATTGGTGAGCACGTTTTGTGATTGGAGGTAACGGTACACAGTCAAATTCATGATATTTTCTTTCTTTCTTTCTTTTTGACCCGACCAATTCATGAGATTAAATTAACTGTGAAAACCTGACTTTAATTACCTAATAATCTTGTGGATTAATTTCTTGTTCAAGTCGATCATAAGAGATAATCTAAAGCGCGAAGTTTCCAAGCTTGATCGGGTCAAACGCCTCACTGTTAAAACATAAAAGTAGATCATAAATATATAAATTCAAAAGTATTTAACCAAATAACCTAAGCTATTTTGATAGGATATATTATTCTTAAATGTACTTAATATAATAAATCTAATATGGCATTGTGAGCCATTCAATTGAAGAAAAAAATAGAGGAAAAAAATGAAAGAACAAAAAGATAAAAAAACAAGAAATTAAAAATAGGAAAAGGAGAAGGAGAAGAAAAGAAAAAAAAAATTGAATAGATATGAGAACTCTAAAACTAAAAGAAAAAATACAAGTCCAAATAAGAAGAAGAAGAAAATAAAAAAGAAAAAAAGTATTAGAGAGAATATTAGAACATAGAAAAATTCTTATATATAAAAATAAAAAAATAGATCATAAATATATAAGTTTAAAAAATATCTAACCAAATAATTTAAGTTATTTTAATGAAATATACTATTCTTAATATACTTAATATAAAAAAATCTAACCCTCTCTATCATAAAAAAATATGCTTCACTTTATAAATTAGATTTGGGTATCCTTAATTTGTCATCAAATAATAAATTCATATGTTTGACCAAAAAAAAAATCATATGAGTATATGTATATATTAAATATATTAATCATCTTATCAAAATTATGATTTTATATTTTAATATAAAAATATTATGCTCTATAATAATGATAATAACCAAAAAAAATAACACAATAAATAATATATTTTTTAGTCTCTAAATTTTCTTTTAGTTAGCGATTTAGTTTTTGAATTTTGAATAAAAGTCAATTCTTAGAGCATAGAAAATTTTTTATAAAAATTAAATTTTTTTAAATCAAAATTTTTTACACTTAATTGTTTTGAGTTAAAATTTAAGAACTAAATAAATAATTCAGGAAAATTCACAGATAAAAATTATAAAATAATAAAAAAATTTTATGACTAAATTAAATTACAATCATCCATTAAAAAATACAAAGTATTTTTGAAGGATTAAATATTAAAAATATATTTTTTTAATTTTTTTAAGATATAATCATAATTATTTTAAAAATATTTCTATTGAATAAATCACTTTATATTTATTTTATAATAAAATATTTCATTAAATAAGAATAATATAAAAAGATAGAATTAATTTAAAAATAAATAATTATTTTATTAAAAGTGAGTTTCAATTAAAAATTTATATTTTTAAAGCAAGGAGTATTTGTTATGTCTCGTTAGGGACCAATAATTTTAGGCTATGTTTGGTATCAGGCATTGAGAGGTTGGAACTGGGACTAATATTGAAAAAACCCACAGATATAATATTTGATATGATGAATTCTTTAATCCTTGGGTCTGATGAAACCCATATAAATGAGATTAATGAAACCCATAGGAGAGGTGGTATTGAAAATTTAAACTTGGGATTGATTTTTTAGACCAAAATACCCTCTCTCTTTTTACACGTTTGGCCTTCCACCTTCGTCTTCTCCGATCTTGCAGCCACCAGCCAACGAACATCTTCTCCTTCTCCAATCTCGCAACCACAGCCTCTGGATCTTGCAACTGTCATTATGTTTTCCTTCTCTGATCTCGCAACCGCTGACCTTTAGATCTCACAACCATCGCTTCCTTCTCCATCATCGATCTCATAGCCACTATCGTTTAGATCTCACAATCACTTTCATCTCCTTCTCTCACAGGTCCAAACTCGATCTCCCTTTCTCAAAAGATGCACAGTCGCGAAGGCATGGAGAAGATGAGCTTGTGCTGTCATGGTTTTTTGAGAAGGTGTTCCATTTTTTTTATTTTAAGGGTAGTATGGTCTTATCATACTTTATATTTAATTGTAAAATAAAATAAAGGTAATTATTCTCTATAAGTATTACCTCATACCAAATATGATTTTAAAGTCTCATTCTCACTACTAATCCCAATATCAATCCTCTAAATTGAGGCTTGCGTATCAAACAGGGCCTTATGGTCTTATGCCAGACGGGAACCTGAACACCAAGAGAAGGACGAGCCTCTTTTCTAAGGGGTATCTTGTCTTTTTGCATTAGGGAAGGGAGGAGCCAACCTAGTTCTCAAGGTGTTTGAATTCGTTGTGGGCATATGAACGGTCTAAATTTTTAGATTTTATTTTATATTCATTAAAAAATTACAAAATTTTAATAAATTTATCTTATTATCAACCCAAACAATATAAATTTAATTTAAATGATCTAATTTAATATTAAAGTTTTTATAACTTTCATAAGTTGATTGTCTAGATTTAATATTAAATTTTTTTATAATTTTTTATTTTAGTAAATATAATATTAAAAAATAAAAATAAAAATAATCTTCAAATTGTCACTTTGAAAAATTAAGAAGAAGCTACAACTTGAAATTTTTAAATCAAAACTGTACAGAGTATATCTAGACAATTAATTTATAAAAATTATAAAAAATTTAATATTAAATTAGACCATCTAAATTAAATATATATTGTCCAACTTGATAATAGGGTAGATTTATTAAAATTTATAATTTTTATTTTTATAAATATAAAATAAAAAAATAAATCTAGATTGCCTAGATTAAAAATCTGGATAGTCTAAATTGTTTATTAGGAGATCTGATGAGCATGAAACCAGACACGAAGGTCATTTCTTGAGCATATATGATTTATGTCAAACCTACGCTGAAAGAACTAGCCTGAGTAGAGATGAGAAGACAAGAGTTAAAATTTACAATAACACATGGCTTCAGAGTGCTTGGATTGTTAGAGTCATTGTAGTTATTTTGGCATGCCTAAAGTGGCCTCAAGTTTTGCTAGTTTTACTTATGGTCACCATACCATCTAGTCTCCTGTTCCTTATTGCCTCCAACAGTACTATCCTTCTGGGTCATTCAATTCACAAAGATGCCACCACAGTTGTAAAACGAGTAAGAAATGTGAAGTGGCTTTTAATGTTTAGCTGCATTGCATATAGTTTAGTCTTAGCTATTGGTAACATTTTCTATCAGGAATAGGGTACTAAAATAGAGCCTTTAACAATAAAGGGGAAGGAGGTTTAGTTTTCTGTCATGATTGTAATAAAGAGCACTGCAAATGAAATCACCATGTTGATATTTTGGTTATCTAGGGCTAACAAAAAGAAAGGAATGATGTTAAAATATCACCGACAAACTCTCTCTCTCTCTCTCTCTCCCCCTCTAGAATTTTTTATATTAATGGACAAATAATCTATCGCAGTGGAAATCAAGAAAAGTTTGGAGACAAGTAGAATAATGGCAATGAAGAAAGTTTTCAGAACTCGCGGGAAAAAAAAACAATCACCAACTTATGTAATACATAAGGAGTACTTGGCTGATGAGTTGAGGTAGAGAGAGAAGAGAAAGAGCAAGAGGAATAATGGAGACAAAGTAAAGTATGAAAAATGAAGTGTGTAAGTGGGCGTTAGTAAGAGTGTTGAGAAGGAGGAAAGAGGGTATGAGATTGAAGAAAAGTCATGAGTGTTTGTGAATATTGTATTGTGTAGAAAGTACATAGTGTGAAGAGAGGAGAGAGTGAAGCAAGCAATAAGAAAAGAAAGGTGTGTGACATGAGTGAGAGAAAAGTAGTGTGTGGGTGTAGCTTGTAGAATGGTAGGAAAAGTAAGGTGAGAAAGGGAGTAAGGGAGGAATTAGGAGAGAAGTTATAAATGTTTGTGTAAGTTGTAATTTGAGTGGGTAATAAAATTGTAGTTTTAGTTAAGTCCCTCTCTCCCTCTCTGCTCAAATCCCAACATTAAGTATCAAAGTTAGGTCAGAGCAAGAGTTATTGAGGTGCAACTGGGTTGCTCAAGACTCGAGAGTGGTTGGTAGAGTTGCTTTGGGAGTCTAGATTTGCTTGAGATTCTATTAGTACACAATTAGGACTGTGAAGTAGATTGATCAAGGACTAAATCAGCTTGGTATAAGTTTAGGGCACTACCAAGGGCCTTGGCAAACATGATGTTGAATGCTTGTTGGGTGGAGAAGCTAAACAATGAGAATTATCAAGTAAGATAGTTGAGATCTACCTTTAAAGTCAAATCTTTAGGATCTCATTGATGGAGACAGTGCTACACCTTAAATAAATTTAAGTGAATTGAAAAGTAGCAGGTAAGGGCTAAGAAAGATCTTTACATAATAGTTGTTATTGTTGAGCCATTGTTTCTTAGATATGTCAAAGAGGTGAAGACGCTAAAGGAAGCATGGGATATGTTAGCCTCACTGTTTGTAAGAGTAAATAATGCGAAGTTGCAGTTGTCGGAGAATGAGTTGCCTCAATTCGACAAAATGATATGCGGGTAAGTGAGTATTTTTTAAAAGTTAAATCCATTGCAATGTGTGTAATATCTGATAGCAAGTTATAATACTCATTACTCAATTTCAATTAACTCTGTAAATTCAAAGTAATCATGGGCTAAGCCATTTAAATTAGTAAGTTTGTAATATGTAGAAATGATATCCCAAGTTTTCATAAATTTTAAATCACCTAAACATTATGCAATATGTCTTAAATCAGAGTAAAATTTTGTTTCAAAAGCATGAGATACCTTAAGAGAATAAAAAATTCCAATCCATTAAAAAAAATAGCAACAAGTGAAAAATATAGGGATGCTCTGTGACATGTGTACATACGCCGTGGCTATCCTTATCTGTGCCACGCACCGTGGCATAGGCGCTATTAGCCACGGCATGTTGCACGTATCTGATAGTAAGTTTGTTGTCAAATGACAATAACTTAAAGCAACTTCTGATATGCCCTATTTCTTCATTTGACATTTGAATGAGGTGATTTAGATTTCTACAGAAGCTCTTTTTACTAGCTAATGGCACAGATTTTACTTTCAAATCTCTCACACAAGAAAGTGGACATCCAAACATATTTTCACAACTTGCACACTTTTTTTTACAACTCAAGAGTATCCAAAATCTCACACTTGTGCCAAAAAATACCACTAACACTCAGAACACACTTAATAGGAGTTGATCATAAGCACAAAAAAGACTTGGGCTAACATAAGCATTACTCATAAGTAAATAAGCATAGCCATGAACTTTTTAAAAAAACATCTATAGAAATAAAACTATTCCTAAATAAAAGAAATCTAGCATAATCTATAATGTCTTTGTAAGGGTGGTGATTATTATCCTGTCTAGAAAGCATATTGATAGCCTTTACATTATCCATATATGCCTTTACTCTAACACAGCCTAGATTTAAGCACATCTCTTGAATAGACTTACAATTTTTATTATCATAGATGGCAGACTACTAATAGTTGAACTTGTAACCTGCTACCCAATTAGCATTCATGCCCTTAATAACTCCTCCGTAATATAAAGTGCCATTCTTGTATGAGCCATCTATGTCTAGATGGACCTCCATCTCCTTGGGTATAACCTAACTAGTGTGAGCATTCTATATAACCTTGCTAAACTGGGTGAATTGTTAATCATTTAAAAATCACAAGTCACATGAAATAAAGTATCCAAAGAGTAATAGATCATTTGTAAAGAAGAGATGCATGATAAAGGCCCATCCTTGGTAAGTTTGATTGGTTCCAATTCTTTTCATTAAGGTCATCCTAAATTAGATGGTTCGGCTTCTCCATATGTGAACACCGTATTTTTGTCCAGGCATTTTTTAAATTTAACAAAAATAAAAATAAGTAACCAAAAATATAAAAATGCAAAATGAAATTTAATCCTTTTAGGATTATATTTTCAAAACAAAAAATCTACTTTAATTGATAAGGCTTAATTTTATCTTTTTGATTAGGATTTTATTTCTTTTAACTCCTTAAAATAAAAAAATCTTATTTAAATCTTTTAAATCCCTCCCAAATTATCTTAAATATTTTAAAAATAATTAAGTGTCAACTTTTGGGAATTAACTTTTCTATCCTTAAATCTTATTTTCATTAAAATTAAAAAATATAACCTTAATCTAATTTAAAAAAAGACAATAAAAAAAAAAAATAATATAAGGCTGTGGTGAAACGCACAGCCTTTCACCACAACTAACAGCAGACGTTTTCAGTGCTGATCAGGGAGGAAAGAAAACAAAAACACGAGCAGAAACACACAACAGTTACGCAGAAGCATACCAGAGAAGCAAGCACAGAACAAAAAAAGGAAGAAGAGAGAAAGCCAAAAAGATTAGTCTCACGTGCACGTAAACATGTGAATAGAAACTAGAGCAGAGAAGAAAAGAAGCACGCACAGCAGAAACAGAAACATGCATGGAACAACGAGAAGCAGATAGCAAATGGAAAAGAAATGGAAAGCATGGCACACGCAGAAAACGCAGCTGAAAAGAAGGAAAAAAAAGAAGCAGAGCAGCAGAAACACAAAAGACCAACGCAGAAAGCAAGCACACGCATGACGGAAAACAGACTAAAAACAGAGCATGAACGAAATGCATGAAGATGGAAAAGGGAAGTGAGGAAAACTGGAAAAGAGAGAGTATAAAAGGGAGTCACAGCAGAGAACAAGAGGGACCGAAGGGGCTGAAAAAATAGAGCAAGAAGGGAAGAAAAAAAAGCGAGCTAGACTGAAAAAAAACAGAGACTGAGAGGAGAAACTGAAAGATAAAAAGTAGAGACGGGAAGAGTCCGAGAGAGGATGAAGACGAGAAGGAGAGAGAGCTGAAGCAGAAAAACGCAGAAAAACAGAGACTAAGAGATTGGAAACTGAACAGGAGAAGAGCATAGGAAAGAGAGGAGAATAAGAGCACAGAGACGGAGTGAGAGAGAGGAAGCAGCATAGTAATAAAGAAGACCGAAGGAAGAAAAAAAAAGAGACCGAGAAGGAGAGAGCACGAGACCGAGAGAGGAGAGCTGCTGCTGTTATTTCCACCCAAAAACAGAGCCACTTTGCTTCCTCTCGCACCAAGCCACACTCCTCTTTTTCCATCCAAGCCTCTTCCCTTTTCATTTTCTTTTCTCTTGTCCTGACCCTCGCAACCGCTATTGCCGTTCCTCTTCTAGTCCCAAAGAGAGATTCATATCAATCAAGTTTGTAGGGAACGGGGTAGCATTTGTGGGGAAGAACACAGTGTCTGAGGTACTCTAGATAATTGCAACGTGTCCTGGAACCATCCCGACTCGATAATCTCCAACAAAGACTCCAAGAATAGGATGATAGAGCATGGGAAATCACATGAGCCCCTTAGGCGGCGGAAGCATATAGGGCACCTGTTCCACACCATCAGGTGGAAGAAATCCGTGAACGGCCACGTGGAAGGATCAAGATGGAGGAAGAGCTGATGAAAACACCATCCCTACTAAAAGGTTGCAAGTAAAGACTATGGCTTGAATAATTTGTTCTCTTTCTCCTTTTCTTCCCAGATTTTATGGTAGGCATAATTTTGCATGAGTCATTAACTAACTATTTATAAA